>NC_081181.1:90052667-90165640 GCF_029867415.1 Vicia villosa | reverse complement strand
GGAGCCATTACCTGCAAAAACAAAGGTAAACTCTTTGATCCTTGAAGTGTTTGGTGCAAAAATGATATGCTTATGATGCAAACATGTGGCACACAAAAACAAATCAAACAATAGCCTTAGGTTTAAAGGCTTGTATGGAGCTGATAGGTGATACCCTCCCCACTGAAGTTGAGTTGGTTAAAACCTGTCCTAGAATTGGATTCGGGTTCTATGATCCTTGGAAGTAACATCTCAATACGGCGCTCGAGCGGCCGATCAAAATATTCCTCGAGGATAACTAACTTCGATCAATTTCAAAGTTAGCCACTTAAAAGGCCACAAGTCAAGTTCAACTAAAAGGTTCTAAGACAAATTAGTGTTTAATGACATTTCGGAAGCCTAATATACTCCTTGATCATTTTCAAGGGACATCAGTATAAACCAAAGTGTCACACTAACGATGACTACCAGATCAACCGTATCGGTACATGCCGTACAGTTTCCTTGGTCTAATGTCATATACTTAAGGTATCTCGAGATTCGGGTTAGAATCTTTCACAAGCAAAACACCCAAGCAAGCCTTTGAAAAATAGAGCAATCAAGTCAAACAATTGAAAACATCGAAGTGATCTATTCTCTTAAGGTAACCCCTTTTGAAAACATTTTGTTTTTTGAAAGTAACTCCCCAGCAGAGTCGCCAGTTCTGTGGACCTCCGATTTTTTTTTATACCGGGCCATACCTCTGATCTGTAGAGATACGTGAACTGACTCTTTTTTGTCGCTTAATGCTTTCGCATTTTTGAAAATTCACAGAGTCGCCACCGACCTTTTATTTTATCCAATTAAGGAAAGGTTTATAAAAGACACAGAAAAAAGACCTTTAAGAAATTCTGGGTAAGGGGGTAGGTTATACAAAGGGAAGGTGTTAGCACCCTTTGTATCCATGGTTATCCATGGGCTCTTAAGTTTGCTTAGCTCACTTGTTTTTCGATCACTTTTCAATTGCTCTGAAATTGCTCATATGTGGTTTCAAATACCTTTGTAAATTGAATTTTGTAATGATCCGTGTGTGGATGTATACAAAATGCTTGTTTATCTTTCGAAAGATGTTTTGAAAAGAACGTTAACTTTGTAATAATCCGTGTTTGGATGTATACAAAGTATTGTCTTTTTTGAAAGTTTTGAAAAATCAACAGTGTATGAGAATTTTGTTTGTTTTGATTTTGAGCAAGCAAACTAGGAGGTCTACCCTGAGTTGTAAGGTCTCTATCCTATTTCCTTTAAAAATCTATCCTTTCACCGGATATAAAAGCAAGGTTCGATTTTGTACTCAAAACAGTGGAATTTTGACTTTGATTTTGAAAGGTTGAAAAGGGATTACCTTAAGAGGTGCAAGTGTGATTGTGATTGGATTCAGATATTTATCTTTGAAGTTAGTGATCTAACGGTTCAATTTTATCTTTGACATACACGCAGTTTATATTTTGCTGGAAATTAAAATGCGGAAATGTAAAGTGCGGAAAGTAAATCTACGCTATTACATCGATTGTGCAGGAAATGTAAACTAGCCTATTTACATGAATTTGACATCCTATACATTTATCTAGGAATTTAAATTGCAAGAAAAATAAAAGGCATGTTTTTGGATTTTTTATGATTTATTTTAATTATAATTAATGCATGATCAATTAAATTAAAATGAAGAAAAAAGATGAAAATAGATTTAAACCTAGAAATTAAGTTTAAAATATGTACAAAATATTTGTTAATTAATTTTAAAACAAAACTAATTTTTTTGGAATTTTTGGAATTTGATTTGAAATTGATTTAAGTTAATTAAAACATAATTATGCAAATAATTATACAAATAATTAAAACTTAAAGATAAAATTATTCAAAATATGTAGAAAATTAGTTTATAATATATAAACAATATTTAACATGAAGAACAATTTTTTTTATGATTTTTGATTGGTTAGAATAATTAAAAAGCAAATATATAAATATATACTAATTAATTATGCAAAATATTGAAATTTTGAAGAAAAATAAAATACTTTTATTTCTGAAAATAATATATTATTTTAGAAGTCTAAAAATATTTTTTGTGTATTTTTTGGATTTTTAAAACTATTTTTAATTAATTTAACAAAGAAATTAAAAATAAAAATAGAAAATAAAAAGGAGCAGTTATCCTGTGTGATTGATCTGAGGGTCTATGGCATAGATCACTCATATGGTGCGTTGGATGAGCTGGCTAGTGGATCTTGTGGCTCAGATCATGAGGGAACGTGATATGATGGGATAGAGTGAAGCATTGAATTAGTGGGGAGACCAAAGTCAGACTGGGCCCACCACTGACTGCGTGAACCAATGGAAGCTGAGGGAGAGAGGTTTGAAAAGTTGACCGTCCAGCAAGGAGATGCCACGCAAGCGGAGAGAGGGTCACTTTTGACCGGCGAACCACGCTTGGACGCGTGGTCGTCTTCAACCTCCATCTCTCTTATTTTTTAAAACAAATAGCGGGGGTTTTAAACCTCCTCTATTTGTACAGTAAAAGCGCCATTTTTGGTAGCTTCATCAACCTGCAAAAATAAGCGTTAGGAATAAAACAAGTGACCCAGATCCCCTAATTAGGATGCTCTGAGTCCAAATATGGTGTTAGTTTCGTTGTTTGAGAGCTGTAGCTATGGATTCGATGGGGTTGAAGTTTTAGCACGCATGAACACTTGTTAATGGCATGGAACGATTCTCACGTGGGAGCTTACATGTTAAGGCCCAGATCTAGCTTATAGGACCACATGAACTCATTGGAATGATTAGATTACATGGAGGTTGATTAAATATAGGAAAACGAAAATTATTTAAGTATGAACATGAAGAACACTATGCATGTGTTACGACTCTCATGGGACCATATTAAGGGCTCATTCTTACTTTATATGATCTTAGAAGATGATTGGAATGATTGTTTTGTATTGATATTGATTAGAATATTGAATTTGAAAATTACAAAGTGTATGGAAATTTTGAGAAATTTGATGAGTTTTCTTGCTATACTCTTGCTATATTTCGTGGGTGTCTTTGCTCCCTTTTGTTGCTGAAATATGCTTCTTCATTTATAGGCCTTGAGGTGCTTAAAATTGAAGCTAAAAGCAATGATTGCTTTTGTTGAATTTTGACTTTCAAGCTTGGAACTCAAGCAACCTTGGCTTTCTCTTCACACTTCTTTCCTTGCAGCCTCCTTGCTGCATAATTAAGTGATTATTTGATGAGTCATGCTTGGAAAATAAGCTACCCATTATTCTTCCATTTTCCTTTTTAAATTTAATCTTATATGTGATAAAATTAAATCAAAAATGGATAAAAATGATGTGGGCTTTGTCTTGGTCGTGGGAGGCCCATATCATCATGGAAATGATGTTTGAATGCTGAAAACTTGGCCCCATTTGGAAAAAATGCCATTTTAATCAATGTTGATTTCATGTATTTTCCCAAAATTTAGCCAACTTCAACAAGGTGTAAATCCTTCAATTTTTGTCATATGAAGGAGATCTTGCACTTTTTAGAAACCTCAAAGAGTCCTCTAACCAATGTCTTTGGTCTCATGTCAAAATGATTTTTGAAGCTCCTTGTGTGTCCTTTTGAAAAAAGTGTCTTTTTGTTGACTTTGAAAATGACCTGTAATGTCTTTGATCATCTTTTTCAAATGGTGAATCCAATGACCATGGGATCAATGGCATTTGAAAGATAATTGAATTTCCTTCAAAACAAGCTTTGGTTTGAATTTTTTGGATGAAGGATGAGAGAGTTATGATCAGTCAAAGTTGAGTTGACTTTTCAGGCAAAAACCCTAATTTTGAATCTTAGGGTTTTGTTGGTTTTTGATCTTTCCTTGATGAATTATGATCATCCAATGATCAAATGATGAATCCTTTGACAAAATATGGACTTTGACAAAAAATTTCATTTTTGACTGTCTGTTGACTTTTTGGTCAAACGGGTCGTCTGTTGACTGTTTGAGCTGCTGACGGTGCGTCTGAGTGAATTGAAGTTTGAAAATTTGTATGATGGTACTTTGAGATATATGGATGTGTATGAAATCCATTTGAGCTCTCAAAAACTTGTTGCTCCTGTAAAAACAAGAAAAACCCTGATTAGGGACTGTTTGTGTAGGAGACAGTTAAGCGTACCTGATTTTTGTGCAGTGTTGAGTCTCTGCTAATCGCGTGATATTCAGAAGACTTCTAGCACAAAGATCTTGGAATTTTGAATTGTGAAAGATTGATTTGATTGATGGTACAAAACACTGAGAATTGTACTGCCAGCAGTTTGGCTGTCGACTGACTGTTCAGGTATTGACGTAGCAGTTAGAGTGAAAAATCAACAGTCAAAGTTAATTTTCTTTTTTGTTGTTTTTTGTTTTTGTTTTATGTGAAAAATGAAAGTTTATTTACATGACTTGTTAGAAAAACACAGACATAATAAATAACTAATGTTTACTGTTACCAGTACAGTCTGAGTTTCCTGATTTTGCGCCTGCAAAAAGATTTAACTCTGTATCAGTTGTGTCAGTACTATTTATCTGTAAATAAATAAATAGCATGTGTGAAGTAATAAACAGTATTTGGAGTTTGCGTAAGAATAAATTCAACTGCAGGCCAAATTACTGTATAAGAAAAATTCTAAAAACTAAGTATTTCATATGTCAGGATATTTGTTGAAATAAAAATCCATGATTATATGAGACCCTTAATTTTCAGATTGGAGTTTTCTTGAAAAATATGTGGGCAAATTTTGGGGTATAACACTATCCTCCTCATAGATGCGACAACAATCAACCAACTCCGCAAAGACACGGATCTTCTGGTAACTAACAGCTTTCTTAATCTCATAATGCAATCCATTATCAAACTTAATTCACTTAGAAAATTCAGAAGTTGCCTTATTATAGTGCGGATAAAACTTAGCCAATTCCACATACTTAGCAGCATACTTAACAACAGATTTGTTCCCTTGCTTCAACTCAAGGAATTCAATCTCCTTCTTACCCCGAACATCCTCAAGATAATACTTCCTCAGAAACTCTCCATGGAACACAACCCAAGAGATCTCCTCACCTACATCCTCCAACCTACGACGAGTCTCTAGCCACCAGTCATCAGCCTCGACTGCTAGCATATGAGTCCCATACCTCACCTTTTGAGCTGGAGTGCAATCCATAACACGGAAGATCCTCTCCATCTCCTTTAACCAAGTCAAAGCACCATCCGGATCATACGTACCCTTGAAGGTAGGCGGATTTTCCCTTTGGAAAATCTCCAAGTTACGAGATACACCATATTCATCTGCATTTGGTTGGTTCTGCAAAGCTTGAGCCAATGCTTCCAAAGTAGTAGCAATCGCGACATCATTCTTTCCAGCCATCTCAACTCCTATCTACAACACAAAATCAATTAACATAAAATAACAATACACGATTGTTAGACCATACTACAACTCGACACTTGGCCAGACGGAGCGACCGTCTCTGATACCATTAATATAACACCCCAAATCTACCCTACGATTAATAGGAAAATCAGAGTACAAAATCTATAAAAAAACATCATTCATTGGAGGCGTCACAATTTCAACTTAAACAAAATCTCATGCAAGCTCATATATGAAGATACATAACACATATAACAGAGGAACTCATACTTACTTAGTCATTCCATTTCAAAACAAACTTTATAACATCGCAGCGAAGTTCAAAGAACAACATAAATCCCAAATCATAACATCTTCACCAACATGGAAATAACTATTTGACATGTCCCACAAGAGAATAATAACAAGATCCAACAAGATATAACATCATAATCAAAAACAAGTAAGCGTCCCCCGAGTGTTACGTATCTGAGCATAGACACACCGACTCGAGCTATACGGTAAACGGCTACTCCACGTCGTTACCTGCACGTTACCAACAAAGGGTAACATTCAAATAGAAGGGGTGAGATATCAAACAGTATAAAGGAACGTATGATAATATTCAAAGTAAGGAAGGATCATACATAGTTCACCACTTCTCATCTTACAATAACTTACAACAACTTTCATCACAATCGCGACATTATTAGTCATTCTCAACAAAATCAATTTCACAACTAAACATCAACACATCACAACATTCATGTCACAATCACAATGAATCAAATGCAACTCAATATGTAACTTCATGTTATGCGTATGCATGTGGTACCACTTGGAGTAAACTCCCAACTTAAACATTATCATATAGGCCAACTTAAACATTTGACATTTAGGCCAACTTAAATAATGCAATGGATGCGACTCAATGATGCACATCCATAATTACAACTTAAACAACATAAAAACATTGGCTAAACAACATCAACTCAATGTCGAATTTCAACGACAACAACAACAAAGACATCATACTATTCATACGATTCATCGTATCTCAACCACATCTTTACGGTATACAACTTACACAATATTCAACTTCGCAAAGATATCATCAATCGACAAAATACAATTTCAATAAAAGCTTCCAAAAAGGTTTCTGTCATACCCCAAAATTTTCCCATCATATTTCAAAATACTTTGACTCATATGATACTCAACTGCTCTAGACAATACAAGAATTGGGCATTATACCTGATTCCTAAGCAATTAACCCACATCTAGGGTTTTGCTTCTCTCCAAGTAAAATCAACTTCTGATACTTCAAGTGGACTTCATGACCTCTCATATGCCTCATAGGATCCTCATACCAAATTTCAAGCCCTGATTCATAAGATTGCTCAGTCTATTGCTCAGATAGTCAATAGTCGACTAGTTTGACCTAAAAGTCAACTGTGGTCAAATTACAGTCAAAATTCCTTATTTTTGGTCAACATCCATATTTTGAAGTAACATTCATCATTTGATCAAAATTTGATCATGATTCATCAAGGAAAGATCAGAAATCAACAAAACTCAAAGTTTCTAAATTAGGGTTTTTGACCTAAAAGTCAACTAAACTTTGACCAGCCATAACTTTCACATGGTACATAAGAAATTTCCCAACCAAAGCCTATTTTAAAGGAAATTGAATTCTCTATAACTTTGCCTCTCTAAAACCAAGGCCATAAAAGCTTCATTTTAGAGATATGAGCCAAAACATTACAGGTCCTTCTAGAAGATCGCAAAAAGCTATTTTTTGTCAAAGCCCATATCATCAAGATAAAATCTCCAAATGGAAAAAGGTTCCAAAGTGGCTTGTAGGGGACATCTTGATCTTTCCAAAAAGTCCTAGAATAATTTCATAATATAAAAATTGAGAGAGTTATGGCTTGGTAAAGTTGAGCAATTTTGAGAAAATGTATGGAAGTCAAAGTGATGAATTTTAGGTTTTTGACTTAGTGGGCCTAAATCCTTGATTATAAACCTAGTCCTAGCATGATCCACAACCCATATACCTTTCCATTCATTTTTTATTACTATTATTTATTTTATTTTTTAATTTAATCACTTAAATTCAATTTAAATTAAATAAAATAGTAAAGACATAAAAGATTTGATTTTTGTTTATTTTTGTGAATCCAATAGTCAATTCAAATCATGGCCAAGGTGATTGGAGAAGATTGACCAAAAAATAGCAATATTAAGATTTAATTTTTAATCAAAAAGTTGCATATTTCCAAGTCATCAAAAGATTTGATTTCTCTCCAAGATTCAACTCTAATTACCATCCACTATATAAACACAATATGCTTAAATGCAAACCACGTTTTGGAAGCCAAGGAAAATAGGGTTTAAGAGAGAAAAAACTTCTCTCCAAACTAGGGCACGACTAAAAATACTTCCCAGCAAGTTCCAGCCAAAAACCAATCATTCAATCCTCTTCCTGAGGTTCCCAAGGACCGTTTCCATTCCTTGCTCAAGCTCCCATGTGCCCAGAACGATTCCATTCAGACTTACTTTGGTAAGAATTTCAAACCTCGAATCTCTCAATTCATGAATTATTAATGGATGTTACGTGCATAGATGTATTCAGGGTGCTATTTAGAGCAGGTTTAACGTGTGACATATGAGCATCATGGATTAAATCGCGAATTGCCATGGCTAATGGCCCGAGGCCGGGTTGCTTCGAAACCCTAGTTACGATCACTTTTAGGCTAAACTAAGGGAATAATCGTGATCAGGGGACAATTTTACGTGGAACAGGGCTATTCTCCTTCTTGTTAATATTTTTTTTTGCAGGTTCTAATTTTTAGGGATTTTCCGCAACAGAATCCATAGGAAAATCCATGGCAGAATCCGCATGTTACAAGGTAGGGGATGATGACGTGGAGCAAAGAATTGCTGAAATATACGCGTAGAGTTCTTATTGGTGAGTCCAACGGAGTCCTTCCTCTCTCCTTCCATGAATGGCTGGTCAAAGAGTTGGAGATTCAGCCTCCTATCTTGGTTAGCCACGTCACAGATGGGATCACGGGCGTGGAATGATTATTAAATATTGTTTTCTTTTATTTATTTAGTCGCATCCATTACTTTAACAGCGTTGACAGATGGTTTAGTTGGCATAAGGGAGTAGGAGTTCAGCGTGGGGGCCTGGGTTCTAACCCTACCCTCCACGCTATATTTTTTTTACCAGTTTTGTGTTATGATTTGTTTTCAGATCCAATGCACACAAGCAGCGCAAGCCCATGGTGCATCCTCGCTTCTCGACCATCGGATCTTATGGAGACGTTATCAGACGCCTCTGGAAGTGCAGCTCCACCATGGAAGTGCATCCTCGCTTCTTTTTGTCTTGTTTTTATTATTATTTATTTTGGTTTTAGGTTAATTATTTTACCCTTAGATTTAGGTTTTTTAACTAACCTACCAATTAGGATTAACTTTTTATTTAGTAATTAGGATTAATTAACTTAGGTTAAATAATTAGGATTATTAGTTTAAATAATTAAAATTAACTAATTTAGATTAAATAATTTATTTATATTAAATAATTATTTTAGGATAAATAATTTAATTTAGGATTAGTTAGTTAATTAGGTAAATTAGGTTTGTTTAACCTTAGGTAGGTATCATCCATTAACCTTCGCTTAGGTTTTTGACCCTATAGGTTTATCTTACCCATTAGTAACCTCGGGTGAATGTTGTCAAATAGGGTTAAGGTTTCTCATTCGCTTTATTTTTAGGCTAATTAATTTGATTTTAGGTTTATTAATTTTTAACATCGTTTTCATTTTTAGGTTATAATTTATTTAGCCTTAAACTAATTTTAGGTTAACCTTTAAGGTTTAAGTTTATCTTCTTTTTGTATTCAAACCTTGAATTTCTTCGCGATTCTCTTCTCATCCCATACTCTATGAATGTCGCATGTATGTCTATTTTCTGCCATTTCAATTCTAGAAAATGTGTATAGGTCGCAACAAGTTTTCTTGTAATAGTTTAGGTTTATTTTCCGCATTTAAAAAGTTTTCTGCCTTTCTTCCCGAGTTTTTGGATATGTAATCCCATATCTCGAAGCCTTGTAATAGCGTAGGATTTTACTTTCCGCATTTTATTTTCCGTAAATTATAACTGTTATTTAACTGCGTGGTTAGTAATTTAGGGAGTGATAAGCCTGTTAATTAATTTAGATCACTAACTTTATAAGATAAAATATCTGAATTGAAGCACATGATTGTTGCACACACACACACCGTTAATGGTAAACTCTTTTATGCTACCTTTCGATTAGAAATAGTCAAGTCCCTCGGATACGAGGATGCCTTATCAATGTTGCCCTCAGTTCATTATCATCATCAAAGACGATAAGTCCCTTCGATGTTGCCTACAAACGTATATGATCTTGTCCCTCGATGTTGCCTACGATAAGATGATGATCGTCCATTTCGAATGATAAGGTATCCTTATTGGTTGCCTAAAATGACTATTATATCCTTCCCTGAGACTTCCTACCCTCTTTATGGTAGGGATAGTCTTATGGCGAACGATAAATCCTCGATGACCCGTACATCCAATGAAAAGACTACCTACACTCTGTATGGTATGGATAACCCTTTCAAACGAAAAACTTAAAGAACAAGAAAGACGAACTTAGGGTAGGTGCTCTTAAATGCTTGCTCCACATTCAAAATTTCAAATTACCTTTCACACCTCTTTTCAAAACAATTTCCAAAAGGCTACGCTTATTTACAAGCTAAAGTCCTTATTCAAATCTTTTCAATTCACACACGACACTCTTTCAAACAATTCAAACAAACAAGTGAGCTAAGCAATTAAGAGCCCATGGATAACCATGGATACAAAGGGTGCTTACACCTTCCCTTTGTATAACTTACCCCCCGAACTCAAAATCTTTAAAAGGTCTTTTTCTGTTCTTTTAGCCTTTCCAATTGGATAAAATAAAAGTCGGTGGCGACTCTCGCTATCTGCAAAATTTCTAAAAGTTAGTTCTCCCATTGTATTACAGTTTCCCAAAGGTTTTGAATCATTTCCAATAGATAGGAATTTATTAAAGCTTCACGGGGGTTCAAAAGACACTTAAAAAGTAGTTACGGATAAAAAGATACATCAATTTGAAGTTTCCAAAAAGTTTTCAACAGCAAGGTTCGCTAAGCAGGCTCAAGTGCCCTTCTCAGAACTAAAAATAAAAGCAAACCATTTTCGCATCTCCGCTTGGCGGACTAGCTCCGCTTAGCAAGCTTGCAAGTTTTCAAATTTGCTCCCAAATTCCGCTTAGCGGGCCAGGGGCAGCTTAGCGGACGCGCGATTATGCAGAAAAATAACAGAGATATCAGACCTGCGTAACCATACTTCCACCTCTAAAAACCATTCTCAATCAGCAATTAAAAGCATATACAATCAATATCTAACATCATTCATCAAGAACCATCATCAAAATCATGATTTCAAGCACAATTTCATGAAAATCCAGCATAAACACTAAGATTCTAGAACACACATTCAAGGTTACTACACATACAATCTAACCCACCCAAAACATCATCATACAACTCTTTATCATGAAATAATCCCACCCTTATTAATTTTCAAATTGCTAATGGACTCTAATTAGCACCTCTCAATTATTAACACCAACTTAGGCCCAATAACTACTAACCTCACTAACTTATGTCATTTACTAATAATTCCCAATAAATAACACAAAAATCACTTAAACACATAATTAACACATAATCGAATAAATAATTCACATAACACGCAATCAAATAAAGCACGTAAATAAAACGGTCGTTACAGGTGGTATACACCACTTATCACCATGAAAATAACTTATGACACTTTGGATAACATTCTATGTAGTATTCTCATAGCGGGTCAATCCATTATAAATATTACTCCTAATATTATACCTATGTTAAGACTTGATAACTCCTTATCTATGAACCATGAGATGTGATCACCAGTCTATC
Source organism: Vicia villosa (assembly GCF_029867415.1). NCBI lineage: Eukaryota > Viridiplantae > Streptophyta > Magnoliopsida > Fabales > Fabaceae > Vicia > Vicia villosa. The sequence goes on along the minus strand of NC_081181.1, from coordinate 90,154,223 downwards.
TTCGTAATAGTCTTGATTCTTTAATGTTATCCCGCTTCACATTAAATCTCGACCGTGGATACTTTAAGAATAGTGTCCTTATGTTTAATGGGATCTAAAGATTAAGTCTCACTTAACATTTCATTAAACAGACTAACTATTCTAAGGGCTTTATTATTTTGGAAAAACAAACATAATAAAGAAATGCCTTTTATCATTAATAAATAATTTGATACAAGTACCAAAAGTATTTGCCTCTAGGACTTACACCAACAATATCACACTAGCACTATAGTCAATCAGGCATACCCCTAATACCCATATATCTAGTATGGTCATCATGCTTATGTTGCGCAAGAGGTTTTGTCAGTGGGTCGACAATATTGTCAAGTGTAGGTATTCTACATATCTTCAAATATCCCCTATCTATTATCTCTCAAATGATGTGATAGCACCGGAGTATATGTTTGGATCATTAGGGAGATCTAGGCTCCTTAATGTTAGAACATAGTTTGGTTTTAATCATATCTTAGTGTTTTGATGTTAACAAGTAAATAAATTTTGTATAAGTAATTGTGGTACTCTAATTATATGTTTCTCATTTCAGAAGATGTTCTAATACAAGTGTCATCAGAACATGAACAAATGCAGAATAAGAAAAGCCGCTGTAGTTTTAATGAAGTAACTTCTGAAACGCACCAACTGTTGTAGACATACTCAATTAGAAGTTATATTCAAGTTGTGAAATATGAATCAAGATAATATACCGTTAAAAACACAATGATTAGCAAAACGGTTGAAGCACTCAAATGGAGCAACTTCCAAGGTTGATTGAAGAAGCTACACACATGCATCTCGTTGGAGAAACAAAAACTAAAAGCAAACACGCAAGCATTTAATGCTCTCTCTCTCCACAGATCAAGATAACGGATAAATATTTGAAGCTATAAATATAAGCTCACTTGAAAAAGATTTAGAAGAAGATATACACACACAACACAAGATATATACATCGTTATTCTGCTTAACAACAGCCGGTGTGTGAAGTAACAAAAAATTCGTTGAAGAAAAATATTTTCATATCAATACTCTAAGTTCATACTTCTTATACTAGAACATAGTGAAATATCACAGTTGTGATTAAAGCTTACTATAAGTAATCTGAAACACTATTATTTGAAGTTACCTTGTAACTTTTCCTTGAGAGACAGGCCAGTTGGGTCAGAATTCTCAAGAGGGCTAGGACTAGTTTAGTCTTAGAGGTTTGTTAGTCACGAGTAGTTAGCTTGTGCAAGGTTGTCAGTCACCAGCAGTTGGCTCGTGCATGGTATTGTTAGTCACACCTGTTGGTTGTGCAGTTGTAATCAAGTTTTGGTTATAGTGGATTAAGTCCTCGTTGAGAGAGGCAAATCACTTTGGCGGGTGGACTGTAGTAGTTTGAGTTGCAAACGAACCAAGATAAAAATAAATGTGTTTTGTCTATTGTTGTTGAAAGCGAAAAAGAAAAAATGATTCAACCCCTCCCCCCCTTCTAAGTGTTTTCTAAACCTTCAATTGGCATCAGAGCGCCTGGTTCTGGGTGCAAACACTTTACCATGTCATATAAAGATCCAGAAGGAAAACACTATGGCAAATGAACTAAACAACAATGGTTATTCAAGACCTCCTGTGTTTGATGGGGAAATTTTTGAATATTTGAAAGATAGACTAGAAAGTTTCTTTCTAGGATATGATCCTGACCTATGGGATACTGTGGTAGATGGATACGAACATCCTGTAGATGAAGGCAAAAAGATAGACAGGAAAAACATGACAGATCAACAAAAGAAAGAATTCAAAAACATCACAAAGCTAGAACTATCTTACTAAGTGCTATCTCACATGCAGAATATGAGAAAATCACAAACAGAGATACGGCACACGATATGTTTGAATCACTCAAAGTGACTCAGGAAGGTAATGCTCAAGTCAAAGAGATAAAAGCTCTGGCCCTCATCCAGAAGTATGAAGCCTTCAAAATGGAAGATGACGAATCTATTGAAACCATATTCTCAAGATTTCAAACTCTGACCGCTGGCTTGAGAGTACTAAACAAAGGATATGCAAAAGCTGATCATGAAGAAAATAATGAAGAGTCTACCAAGAAGACGGGGACCAATGGTTACAGCGTTCAAAGTCGCAAAAAATCTTGATGACGTATCCCTTGAAGAACTCATCAGCGTATTAAGAAGTCATGAGATTGAACTCGATGGAAATGAGCCTCAAAAGAAAGGTAAGACTATCGCTCTTAAATCTGTTAAAAAATTTGAAATTAACGCTTTGCAGGCTGAAGAAGAATGCTCGAGTGATTCCGGATCAGAAGAAGAAGATGAGTTTTCTCTTCTCTCCAGAAGAGACAATCAACTCTGGAAGCATAAACAAAGGAAGTTCAGAAACTTCAGAAGATCGGAAGACAAAGAACATGAACACGCCAACATAGCATTCATGGCTGCGAAAGAAGATGACTCAAGATCAGAATCAGAAACTAACAAGGTATTTTCTGAACTTACTAGAGATGAGATTAAAGAAAGTTTATCAGAACTTCTAGAAAACCACGGAAAATTATGAATCAAATACAAGAAACTTAAAAACAGTCTTGTAGTTGAAACAGAAAAACTTAAGGTAGAGAATTATGAGCTTAAAGAAATAAATCTGAGTGTCATAGAGGAATTGAAAACTCAAAATATTTCTAAGTCAGAAAGTGATACAAGTTCTAAAGATATTTTGAAAGAATATGACGTTGGTTTTCTAAAATTTATGGCTAAAAGTATAAACCGAAGCAAGATAGGCTCTATGATTTATGGTGTAAGTAGAAACAATAGAACTGGAATTGGCTATGAGACACCTAAGGGAAAGAAACCATATCAACCTAAACCCGTTGATGAAATGAAAATCACATATAAACCCTGGCACACACAATTTAATTTTGGTCACACTCATGACATCAAATATACATCCTATTCTGATAACTCTTATGCTAAACCTAAGTTCAAATAGAACTTTAGGAACACTAACACCAAAGGAACCAAAAATATATGGGTACCTAAGGAGAAAATAATTTATGTTGCAGATGTCCTAAGCAGTGAAGTTGAAACATCAGTCATGGTACCTGAACTCTAGATGCTCGCGTCACATGAAGGGTAGAAAGTCTATGTTCAAAATTTTGGAACTTAAATCTGGAGGAGACGTTAGATTTGGAGGGAACCAAAAAGGAAAGATTATTGGTTCAGGAACTATCGGTAACGGTAACTCTCCCTCTATAACTAATGTTTTACTAGTAGAAGGATTAGCCCATAACTTGTTGTCTATAAGTCAATTAAGCGACAACGGCTATGATATTATCTTTAGAAGAGGTTTGATTCTAAGGAACAAAAGATAATTCAGAAGATCATTAAACTACAACATTTATGGATAATCTAAGTAACTCTGAGGATCACTCAAACAAAAGAACTTCTAGATTCAATTCAGCTCATCCAGAAGATGTCATTCTTGGAAAGAAAGATAACCCCATCAGAACTCTATCATTTCTCAGAATCAACGAAGAATCACTAGTTGGATTAGTTTCTATGGTGGAACCAACTTCTTATTAGATTATTGCTATAAGAAATAAATCAGTTTACAAGAAATGATGTATGAGATCTAGTTCCGAGACTTGATAAATTTAACATCATTAGAAGTAAAATTAGTCACAAACTTCCAATTTACATGTTTCAGAAGTTCATTTCTTATATGATTCAGAAGTTCACTACATAAAACGTTGTAAAACACTAACCCTTGGATTTGAACATGTGTTCAAACTCTGGAAGGTCACGCGTGCATGATATGGTGATGAAATACCTAGGTAACTGTTCCAATCACTTCAAAAATCATGTTCCCTCCCTTAATTGTCGGATTCATTAAATGTTTGCCATGACTATGATGTTAATATTTGATGAAAATATTTTATTATCTATATAAAATCTTTTATTAATTATATGCTAACGGCATGTGTTCTCTCTATAAGTAGTTTTAGAAATCGTTCATTTCACTTTTTCTCTTTCGAGTTTTTCAAACCCTATATACCATTTGCCTCCTTTTCTCTCTTCACAACAAACCTTAACCGTTCATCAATGGCGTCAGCCTCATCCTCTCAACAAAATCGTGTTGCTATATCGAGCAATCATCAAACTGAGGGTTACGCTGAACCACAGAGGATTGTGCTTATTCCCGTAAATGAGTTGGAAGTGGTCTGCGAATACATGGTTGATCTGGAAAATATCAAAGAAAATGGGCATGATTTATTCCCTGCAGTTGAATTTCAAGGCTGGGGAAACTTCTTTAACAGGTTGATTGGAGTAGTCTTTCCTCACCTGGTTAAATAATTCTGGATTCATGCTGTCACTTCGCCAAACGCGGTTCTGTCATTCGTCATGGGTAAACAGATTGTTATCACCGAAAACCTAATTAGACAGTTAATTGGTTTTGAAGGTGAAGGATTTGTCGGCATTGCTGATGGAAAACCATATATGTCACTAGTTTATGAAGAAATCTTCAAAAACAGGGAAGCTTCTTCAAAATTTAAACATCTGAAGGAGTATTACCAAGTTTGGACAGAAATATTCCTGGGTTGTATCTTCCACCGAAAAGCAACAAGTTCTTCAGATTACATCAATATCGATCAACAATACCTATTATACTGCCTCGGTAAAAATATCAAGATCGATTTACCATATATCCTTTTCAAACATCTATGGACTCATGTCAAGGAAACCAGAGAAGAAGAAAGAAATCGAAAGGTTAAAGGCAAGAAAAATTGGATCCCTCTTTCAAGACTAATCTTTGATATTCTGATAGAGAATGGCCTGATAGCACATTTAGAAGATGCCAACTTGGTGAAAGAGTTAGACCCAACATGTGGAAAAGCCCTAAATGGGAAGAATTTAAAGAAGATGAACATCATTAAGTAAATTATCAGTCAACCCACTCCTTACACGGCAAGCTTCATCACAGCAAGAAGAGTTCAGATTGATAACTTTCCTGTATTCAACGCTGGAGACACTCCTGACATCATTCTACACTTTCTTGAGTCGTGCAAGAGGGATGGCACACCAATTGACCCAGCATGGTTTCAAGGGAGAAACAACCCTCTACAATTAGTTTATAAGAAGAAGAAATCAAAGAAGCGGAAAGTTGTTGAAGATGGCACTTCCACGAGAGCTCCCAAGGTTCAGAAGACAAAGAAGAAAAAGTCTTCAAGTAATCCTTCTACCTCTATCTCTGTTGTCGATTTTGAAAATATAGAAACATCTGAACAACCCCAAACATTGGAACATCAAACAGCTCAAACATCTGAATCACTTGTATCTCAAACAATTGAATACCATGTACATCAAACGTTTGACCCTCTCCCATCTCCAACAACTGAACTGCCCTCACTTCAAATAATTCCACCATCTGTATCTCATACATCTGATCCACCTTCATCATCGGAACCATTGTCACAACAAACTTCTGATAAACAAAATCTCTATGCTTCAAATCCTGAAATTGAACCCACAATTCCTCTAGTAAATCAAGATTAAAGCCAAAACATTGCATAATTGTTGTCTGATATTTACAATTTTGAACTTCCACCAGAACAAACTGACCCCTCTCAATCACCAGAAACCACACAAATCACTCATCCTGAAAAACCAACAAGAAACTTTGATTCCTTCTCCCCATCAAACTAATTCAAATACTTCAGAAATCCCAACAGAAACAGAACTTCAAACTACCACTCAAAGCGAATATTCACTAGAAGAAACTCAACCATCCTCACAAATAGAGACTGCTCAACTCCCTGATTTCACATCATCAACGCCACCAAAAAGCCAACAGGAAACTCCTGTTTCAGCTCCCAAACCATCAAATCCAAATACAACAGAACTTCCACCCCCAACAGAAAAAGATCTTTCTCTTCCCACAGAACAAGAAACTACCCCTTCCCTTGAAAGAAACCATCCAGAATCTTCTGAAACCAGATATCAACCTGAAATACTAACTACAAACCCTATGAATGATTCCAAGGATCTTGGAACATTCCTGGCATCACTAGCCCCTTAGCTGTGATATTGCCTGATATTCCGGCATATAACATCTTTGATACCTCTGAATCAATCGAACATAACTCACCACAACCCCATGAAATTACTCGACCTCACTCCCCAGAACATATCTTCATTCCATCCTCACCCGAAGCTCAAATCATTTCATCCTCATCATCACCACAAAACTCACCATTCAACACACCAAACTTACCCCTGATCACATCAAAAGTCCCTCTTCCGAAACCTCAACCAACTGAAACCTTTAAACCTCAACCAGAACAATCCCTTAAACCTCAACATACTGAACCAACTCACGAGCCTACTTCAACAGATGTTGATATATTATTTCATAATTTTGAAATAGAGATGCAGGATTGGATTGCAAAATTAAAGGCTGATTGTGCAACAAATGGGAGTCCAGTGGCTTCAGAATCCCTTTGGGATGCGTTTAGAAGGAGATTCACCTCTGAATCCCTCAGACTCGAAGAAGTATGCCTTACTCATGCTAATAAGAAATTTTCTGAGTGTCTGAATGTTGTCATCACACTAGTGATTGATCTCTGGGCATTAAAGCCTTCTCTTGTGATCACCAATACTCCCTGTTATTCATATTCCGAGCATATGGATATAGATGATGACCAAGCAAATCCTTTGGCTTTGGTAAAACAAGTTCCGATTGAAGTGCCAAAAGACATTTGTGAAGGAATAATACCAGCCTGGGTGATAAATGCAGATATTCTGACTTCTAAGATTCTTACTATTTCCTTTGTGCTTGCAACGTGTGATGTTGCCTCAACCTATGATTCATCTTCTCATATGCTCGAAACGCTTAATGAACTAAAAAGGGAAAATGCAGCAATTAAAGAACGACTAGACAAGCAGGATGAGACTAACAAGGAATTCAAATCCTGGATGATTAGGAAAGAAGAGTCTACAAATGAAATAAAAAACCTACTGCTATCTCCTGTCCCTAAAAAATCTTAGATCATGTTTTCAGATCCTCTAACATTTTCCTAGTTATTTTTTGTTCTTTGTTTTGTTTACCATGCTGATTGGCTTGAACTTTGTGTTTTCTATGGAAATACTTTGTTTGTGCTTTATCTTCATGGTTTTTATTTTACATTGCTTTTTTATTATGACAAAAATGGGGAGAAATATCTATTCTGATCATTAAAACATATGCAGAAATCTCAGTCTAATCTAATTAAGCATATAGAGAAAAAGTAATACGCTGATCGATCTGAAAAATATACTCTGATCTGACAGTTACTCTCAAACATTTCTAACTTGTATCCGAGAAGTATTGGTTTTGAAAGTATGCAGTAAATTCTGATTCTGAAAGATAATACTATAGATCTTCTAAAGAATCAATCTTCTGAAGAAACAAACTGAAGAAAAAAATACTCAGAAAAGTTATCTTCTACATTTCTCTTTAAGTATCTATTTCAGAGGGAGATTATACGTCTCAGGGGGAATGTTTCTCTTATATACAAAATTTCTGATCAGAACGTAAATGTTTTGTCATTATCAAAAAAGGGGAGATTGTTAGAACATAGTTTGGTTCTAATCATATCTTAGTGTTTTGATGATAACAAGTAAATAAATTTGTATAAGTAATTGTGGTACTCTAATTATATGTTTCTCATTTCAGAAGATGTTCTAATACAAGTGCCATCAGAACATGAACAAATGCAAAAAAAGAAAAGCCGTTGTAGTTTTAATGAAGTAACTTCTGAAATGCACCAACCGTTGTAGACATACTCAATTAGAAGTTATATTCAAGTTATGAAATATGTATCAAGATAAGTGTCATACCCCAAAATTTACCCGATATAATTTACATCTGTCAATTTATTAAGGGCGTTAAAAATTAGGAGCCATAGGGTTTAATATACCTATTGTTAAACTCGATCTCTTATAAAATGCCCTTATAAATTGATTAAAACAGAATAAAGGTGTGAATAGCAAATATTCGAGATCCAATTTGGTTCAGGCCCATTGGTATTATCATTTCTTTTTTTATTATTATCACTAACCATAAAGATTATTAATATTATTAATTTTAACTAAGATTAGTATTAGGAGTATTGATATATTAGTATTAATTTATTTAATTTAATTATTATTAGTATTTTATATTAGTATTGTTTTAAATATTATTATTGATTAAGATTATTAGCTTTAATAACTTAATTTACAATTGTCATAAAATTATTAAGAGTTTAGTCAAATAATTAAACAGATTAATTAAGATTATTAGGGTTTTTTGTTGGATTGTTGTTGTTGGGCCGAAAAACAAAATGAAAGACTATGGGCCGGTTTTCTTTTCTACATGGACCAGGGTAGTGAACCGGGTCAAACCGACCCGGCCACTATTCATCATCCTCATCCCTCTGCAGCGCCGCTCAACAACACAAGAAACCCTAAATTTTTTTCGTTCATGCCCAGGCCCAGAACTTGCCGTGAATCAAACTCAATCAACCAAACGAAAATCAAGTCTTCAGTGAATCTAATCTTCAACAATAATCAAAATCAAATCTTCATAAAAACAAAATTGAATCAAAGATAAACAGAATCGAATCAAATCTTAATATAATCAATAATATTTTTATTAAAAAACTGAGTCAATTTACATTACAGATCGAATTGTTGAATCAAACTAACAATCTAATCTAAACCTTCCTAAAATAATCTAAACCTAATGTTATAAAAGAAAAGAGGAGAATTAGATGAAGGGGGAGAATTTTCTGGGGGAAGCGCCGCGAACACTGATACGGATCATCTTCATCTTCGAGCAAACCTGCAAAAGGAAAAAGGAGAAGGGGATTAGACGAATCGAATCGAAATCGGGAAGGGATAACAGAGAGATTCACGATAAGAGGTAAGCCTAAAACTTAGCTTTAGGGTTTTGATCTATACGCATGTGCTTTGATTTTCTGGATTAGGGTTCATAGGTTAAGAACATGTGAGGTTCTGGGTTCGGATTGAAGGATTCTGGGCTGAGGGTTGAATTTTCCGATGAAGATTCATCGGATTCTGGGATTTGGACGGTGGTGGGGGACAGTTCATGACGGTTTAAACGGTGGTTGGTGGTACTTTTATGGATTTGTGGGTGTTGTTGTTTGGTTCCGGTTGAGAGAGACAAGAGTAAGGGAAGAAGAGAACGAGAGCGGGGTAAGTGGAATCGGAAAAATGAAGTTTTTTTCTTTTGTTTTTTTGTGCGTATCCTTGTCCTTTTGGCCGTCGTATGAAGGGCACGTGGCCTCTCATGGCCACTTGTCGCTGCCACTGAACATGATACAGTGCAGCTAGTCTTATCACGCACCCTTGGTCCCAAACACATGCAGACCGTTTGTTTCATCTGGATCAAGATCCAACGGTCGTAACCTAAGCGCACACCCTAATCCCATGAGCATGCGCAACATTGGAACCAAACGGACTCAAACACTATTGGGCTCAGCCCTATTGCTATCCACACACCCCAAACTACTTAACAAATGGAAAAATACACCCCCCACACAACATAACTAAGAAATATATTTTTTTTAATTAATTGATTTTGTAAAAATGGTTAAATTGTTTAATTATTCTTTTCTTGGTAATTCAAACTAATTTTCTCCCCGAAACGACTATACCTATTAGTCGCATTAGGCGAGAAATAATTTAGATTAATTTAATTTATTTGCGAATAATAATTTAATTAATTCTTGAATAATTCTCTCCTCGACCCGACTAAAGCTATTAGTCGCATTAGACGAGAGATAAAAATAAATAAATTAAAATACATTTAATTTGCTGCCCGTGACGATCGAATCTATCGATTTGAGTAACCAGCAATGCCCCATTAATCCGTTAGCTATACTGATCAAATCTATTGATCATCGCATCTAACGGTGACATATTAAATCAGGGTTGTACGTCCGAAACATCTAAAACACACTAAACCACGATACTACGGATTTTCATCCTTTTCAATCAGGCAATTCAAAGTGCCTTTAAAATCAAATTCAAACTACGATAGGCCATTCAAAAAGCCTTCAAACAACCTCATACTAATTCTAAGGCGTACAACCCTGTGCCCGAACTACGTTGACTCTGATTCTCCCTAAGGAGATACGTAGGCACTTGGATAACCAAGGCGAGTCACCTTCCTCAAAACCTCCATTCAGTTCAAATCTCAATTTTCACCCTATTCACTTCTTTAGCTATTAAACCTTAATCTTTTTGCCATAAAACTGTTACCTTAGATTCAAAGCCATAGGAAAGGGTTGAGGGTGCCTAATACCTTCCCTCGACCTGATTATAATATCTTACCCCGAATCTCTTAACTGCGTGGGGTTTCCTATTCGCCCTTCAGAATAGGTGGCGACTCTAAGTCTTTAATTTTTAGGGCAGGTTGCTACAGCTGGCGACTCTGCTGGGGACTACATTAATGGTGAATTATTATGCTCCTAAGCCTTGAGAGGGTTTAGGTTTGTGGTTAATGGTTTAGTTTTTTTGGCGCGTTTTAGGGTTTGGCAAATTTGCCAATTTTAGGGTTTGGGGGAAGGTTTATCTTTTTTTTAATAATAAATATTTAATTATTTATTTATTTATTTATTGTTTTTTATTTTCATTAAATGTTTATTAGCCATATTTGTATCAAATGCTTAATTGTTATAATTTGCACTGTTGGGTTTTATATGTGATTGCTGTTAAGCCTAAGCGTGGGAATTATAATTAAAACCAGAGGGGAACTACATCGCCTACGAGTCTTGTTATAATTCCACTCAGAGTGGGTTAAATATTCGGAAAGGTCTGATACGAGGCTCGACCTTGTTAAGGGCCGGACTGGGTATTTAGCTGATCTCTCTGGGAACCTACCCCGAAAACTCGAACCTCATGGATAAAATGAGTTGTTCTAAAATCCAAAGAGACAAAAAGTCTCGGCGGCTACGAACGACCCCATGAGACCTTCTAGAACATACCAATGGGAAGGGTAGCACCCAAAGCCGTTACGTCGAACTTATGAACCTAGGGCTTATGTGCTTACGTGTTTAACTGTACGCTTTCATTATTTTTTTTATATATCTCATATAATTGTGGCATTCATCATGCATCATGTGCATTCTTGCATCATGTCTTATCCACGAAAAATAATGAGAAACAAAAAAAATGGAGTTATTATATTTAATCAATAGATGTGGATAAAACATAAACACGAATAAAGCATATCATTCATGGCATGCATATCATTTTCATGGCATTGAAAGAAGATTTCTCTTTACCTTCAGAGCAAGAGACCATTGTGAAGGATAATCTAACATCCCGACTGTCTTATCAGACAAGATTTCAGCAAAAGAAATCAATGGAGAAGCTAGAACAGAATCAAGCCGCTCTTCGTGAGGAGGTGGATCAACTAAAGGTTAGTATGGAAGAAGTTAAAGGAGGTATGACTCAGATGTTAGGATTCATGAAGGCCCTCCTAGATAAACAAGAAAAGGCAAAAGAGGTTCAGTCTGGGGATACCCTGGTTCAGGATGAGATCCCCAACGACGGAAACCCGCTGCTAGGATTTGTGACAGGCTTTGGCCCTGCTAAGGAAAGACCCCAGGTCTGATCTGTTAGAAGAGCTATCCAATTCCAAGAGAAAGGAGAGGCCTCTCAAGAAGCATTTGTCCCCACTCCACAAACGAAAGGGACAACCCGCACAGTTCGCATTCCTGCTAACAATATCCCTAAGGATGATGATTACCTGGATCTGCAATACGGAGTACAAGAGGTGGACAACACAGACCAAGCACCTCAGACACAGCAGTCTATTCCTAACTCTGGGGAAGACTCCAAAGACAATGAACAAATCAAGGCGCTAGAGGAGAGACTGAAGGTTGTAGAAGGATACGATGTTTTCGATGTGGATGCCTTTGAAATGAGCTTGGTCTTAGGTTTGACTATCCCACACAAATTTAAGATTCCCGACTTTGAGAAATACAAAGGACTCACATGTCCGAGGAACCACCTGCGCATGTATGTGCGAAAAATGGCTGCTTATGCTCATGATCAAAAGCTGATGATACATTTCTTCCAAGATAGCTTAAGCGGGGCATCTGTTGACTGGTACATGCAATTGGAGAAATCCTATATCCGAAGCTGGAATGATCTTGCTAATACATTCTTGAAGCAGTACAAGTACAACTTAGACATGGCACCCAACCGGATGCAACTACAGAACATGTCACAGAAGAAGGATGAATCATTTAAGGAGTATCCCCAAAGGTGGAGGGAAATGGCTTCTCGAGTCCAACCTCCCTTGATGGAAAAAGAACTGGTGGACATATTTATGAGCACTTTGCAAGGACCATACTACGATAAGATGGTCGGAAGCATATCTTCGGGGTTCTTGGACTTGGTAGTCATTGGTGAAAGGATTGAAAATGGGATAAAAAACGGGAAGATACAAGGGGCACCCTCAGGTTCCTATCACACAAAGAAGTCATACGATGGGAAAAAGGAACCCAATACTATTGGGGCAATCCTGGTTAATCAGACTCTGGCACTACAATAGAAGGATCAGCAAAAGCAACAGGGTGGCCAACGCACCTGGAGGTCAAAGCCAAAACGATCATTTACCCCGTTGCACATGCCACTATCTCAAGCTTTGCAACATCTGCTCAGTCAGAACTTGATAACTCTGCTGCCTCCATACTCGGCCCCAGCTAACCCCGCTCCTGGGTACAAGCATCATGCTAGGTGCGCTTATCATTCAGATAGTCCTGGTCACGATACAGAGGATTGTGGGCCGTTGAAGCACAAGATCCAAGATTTAATTGAAGAAGGACTCATTGAGTTCGAAGAGCCTCGCAAGTCTAATGCTATAAGTGGCTAGAAGGAGGGTTTCTAAGATCATTAATTTTTTGTTTTCATTCGCAATTTCTTTTTTGATTGTTTAAACTTTGGTTTTGCGGTATACGCTATGTACTTTACAATAATCATTAATGCATTGCTTACGTTTGTCTTGATTTATTCCTAGTGTTTTCACTATATTTAAACTGTGTTTTTACTTGGTTTACTTATTTGTGATATTCAACTTTCGTTCAAAGACGTGTACCTTTAGAGGGAGAATAACGAAAACGATACCACAATCTCATATAGTACGCTTTCGAACAGACCGTGTTGACGATGTACAGGCATTATTTCAATTCCAATACAGTGGAGATATAAGGATGTTAATCCCTCGTCAACCCCTTTGAGCCTAAGAAGTAGGAGTTTTCCTTCACGTACAAAATAAAAACCCTCAAAATATAACCTGGGGTTGGGTAGCTGTTCAGTTAACTTAATTATCCCAAATTGTTCCTTTGAACATAATCCCTGATGGTTCTCCGTCATAATCAAGCCTGGCAGTCAATGTCCGCAAAGAAAAAGAAAAAAAAACAACGCAAGGCCTGCCAAGTCAAAACCTATTAAGGAGACTCAGGCAAAATTGGGGCATCCCGCTGACTGTAATTTTAAATAAACAGTTCAGGCAAAAATTAGGGATAATAAAGTAAAAAAAAAAAAGAGGTCACTATGTAGCAACCTACCCTAATGATTAAATTATTAGAGTCGCCACCTATTCTACCAAGGCGAATAGGAAACCTTTAATGGTTAAGAGATTTAGGGTAAGATACCATATTCGGGTTAAGGGAAGGTGTTAGGCACCCAAAACCCTTTCCTAAAGGTTAACATTGCAAAGATGAAGGTTATGGCAAAAAATATAGAGAAAGGCAACAGATAGTTAATAGGGTTAAAGGCTTAATTATTGACATGATTAAGATTTGGAGGAGGGGGACTCGCCTTGTTGCCAAGTGCCTACGTACCTCCTTAGGGAGGATCAGAGTCTACGTAGTTCGGGGGACGGGTTGTACGCCCTTCGAGTTTGAAATTTGATTTGATATGGTTTTGGAGGCCTTTGAGTAGCCTATCGTAGTTTTGAATGAGGATGAAAATCCGTAGTTTGATATTGAGGTTTTGAAAGGTTTGAAAAGTGTTTAGAGGTTTGGGCGTACAACCCTGATTTAATTTTGCACTATTAACCGCAACGATCAATAGATTCGATCGCCATAGTTAACAGATTTGAAATTGTATCGTTACCAATTTTAATCAATTGATCTGATTATTACTAATAACGAATTAGGATATTTTTTATAATTTTTAATAATTAGTTTGTATCGTTACCCCTCGTAATCGATTGATTCGATAAAAAAGAATAACGAATTAAAATTAGAAAAAAGAAAAGTTAATCATCACAACTAATAAAAGTAGTTGCAACCATTTAACTGGATATGATTGAATTGCATTTTAATTAAATAGCATTTTAATTAAAATCATTGTTGACCATAGCGATTAATCAATTTAATCGGCACGAACAATAAATTAAGACTTTTCAATATAAATATCATATACTAATTTATTTTAAAAAATAATTATTAGTATATAAATAATATATTAAAAAGTATTTTAATTTAAACAAATAAATAATTAAAATTATTTAGTTTATTAGGGTTAGGATTTAGTGTGGTTAGTTTAGAGTGTATATGGCATGAGAATTAAATCTGGAGCGTGTGATCTAGATGGATGGAGGTTGAATGGTTCAGATTTTGAGAGTCTATGGTGAACCATGTGACTGTGTGCGTATGGGAACAAGAAACCAGGTTTTCAATTAAAAAAATAACGTGGGAGGTGGGGTTCGAACCCACACTCTCCCCCTCACCTAAGCGTTTCACTACCACCCCAGCCATGCGAATCATGCGTTTAAAGCACGCATCCAACACAACATATATGAAGCAAGAGATCAATGCAAATAAGGCGCGCGAATTTTCAAATGCGCCAGTACCACGACGACACGTCATCATCGTCCCAACCAAACCTGCAAATTCTTAAGAAAATTTGCTACGAATCTGATACGAATGGAATCATACGAACCTAATGCTAACCTTGTTTTAATCTAATTTTAGCCCTAGTAAGAACCCCTAATTCAAACCCTAGAAACCTTGCTCGACCTTCAATGGCAACACGCGATTAAAGCAAGCAAACTCAAGATAATTAACCCATAAACCATCAATGCATCAAGGCAAGCCAGAATATATGATCAAAGCATCATGAAAGTGTCTATAACATGCTAATCGATTCAAAGTTTAAAGTGACTTACTTTGACAAAATTGAGGTAATTCTGGGGGTGCTGATGAAGCGTACCAATCCAAACACGTTCCAAATCCCCTGAGGAAGCTTTTGAAATCCTTAGATCTTGTTGAAAGCCACGAATTCTTTGAAAACGAATTTGAGATTTTGGATGAATTTTGGAGTTCTTGCAAGTATGCCTCTGGCCAGAATTCGTAACCCATAGTCTATTGCTCTGCATCAACTACTTATAGAGGTTCAATTAGGTCTACATCAAGGGCCCAAAACTCCTTAAATCCATTCTTGCCATGTTTGTGAAAATTGATTCAATCTTGAATAGAAACTTTCTATTTTTTGCCAAATCTCATGCCAATCTTTTCCAACCATTTATGCACGAAAATTACATTGTATTTTGACATCAATGCTGATTGGATTTGATCTATATGCATCTTGTAAATAAATATTTGATCTTTCCCTTTAATTAAATTATTTTAAATCATTTAAAAATGAAATAAAATTATATATAAATTAAATAAAAGGTAAAATTCGTGGCATATGGTTTGGGTAACTTGTGGATCAAGTTTGAGTCATAAAATATAGGCCCATTTGCAAAATTTTCCAATTTGAACCTTCTTATTTCACATTTTGCCTCCAAAAATTGCTCAACTTTGATCAAGCATATCTCACTCAATTTTTAAGCTATGAGGGAGTTCTAGGACTTTCCGGAAACCTCAAGAGGTCCTCTACAATCCACTTTGGAACATATTTTTCATTTGGAGCTTTTATCTTGATCATATCCTCTTTGACAAAAAACTGCTTTTGAAGGATGCTTGAAAATGACCTGTAATCTTTTGCCTTGTACCTCTCAAATGAAGCATTTCTAGCCTTAGCTTGTGAGAGACAAAGTTGTAGAGAATCCAATTTCCTTCAAAATAGGCTTTGAATGGGGAATTTTTGATGTTTCATGTGAAAGTTATGCCCAGTCAAAGTTGGGTTGACTTTCTCCTAAGAAACCCTAATTTGAACCTTTTTGTGTTTGTTCATCTCTGAGTTTCTATTAGTGGAATCATGATCAATCTTTGATCAAATGATGGTTATACTCTTATTCACTTTATGTTGACCCAAAATTGAGAGTTTTTGACTGTGCTTTGATTATGGTTGACTTTTAGGTCAAACTAGTTGACTGTGGGTTACCTGGACCATTGAGAGAGCAAAGCTTTAGATTTGAATCTTGAACTTTGAATCATTGTGAATGGAATATGGAAGGCAAATTTTGGGGTATGACACACTACATACTCTCGACAAAGGAAAATATTACAAAAAAGGAGGATGACTGCCTCTGCAGATAAACCTTTGGTTTTTGAACCATCATAAATGTCAACATTATAACACCCAAAGTCTTTTGGAGCTTAAATGCATAGTTAACTGAGCATAGGACTGGAGAACGTCACGAAGATTAGGATGGGTACAAATAAACTTTGAGCCATTATCCTTTGTTTCTTAAAACCGTGAACCAGGCCACGTTACAACCCTTAAAAGTCCTAACTGAAGCATGGTTAGTTCGAAAGCATGCCGTTACCAAAAGGTATCCCGACTCCTTAAGGTCTACTATAACTCTTGAGTTGATACCACTTTCTTACACAAAAAAAACTCGGTTTTACTCAAAAATGTTTTTAAACTTTCAATACAGACGTACGCATTCGCATCTTATGAATTTCATTATATAGCACACTTGTCTATATAGATTCAAATGTTTTAACATCAGGGAGAAGTTGCATGGGGCATGGCTAATGGCTAAAAATCCTACCGACAGGCGAAATAGCTTTAAAAGCATATCAAAGAAGAAATATCTCTTACGCCTGACTCGGATGGCTAGTGTATACACAAGGCATAGTCCGTTGTCATCCTATTTATCTGGGGCAATCTAATCAAGATCCATGGAATCTCGCAAGGACTCTGAATAGCCCATGGGGCAAGTCCATTACCGGGGGGCACGTTGCAAAGGTCACTCAGTGTCAAATGTTGTTAATACCACCCTCACACCCTTTTCAGGAACCTTTTCTAGGTAGTTTTCTTTAAGACGTCTCTTAATCCTTTCAGGCAGTCTTCTTTAAGGCATGCTCAAATATCTATTATCCTTTCTAGGAGCCCTTTTCAGATAGTCTTATTTAAGACACATCCTCTCGTTCTTTCTACAAGCCTTTCCAGGTATCTCTCGTCATTTTCAGAAATCTTTTCAGATAGTCTTCTCTAAGACATATTCCTTTCTAAGAACCTTTTCTAGGTAGTCTTCTGTAAGACATCTCTTAACTTTTTCAAGTAGCCTTCTTTAAGATATTCCTTACCCTTTTCAGGTAATATTCTCTAAAATATCCCTCATCTTTTCAGGAACTTTTCTAGGAAATCTTCTTTAAGACGCCCGTCAATCTTTTCAGTTAGTCTTTCTTAAGACATGTTCAAACTTCTCTTATGCCTCCAAGAACCTTGTCAAACTTTGTTAAAAGTACGGTCTTCTTTAGGACGGTCTCCTATCCTTTCAAAGGGTAATCTTTCTTCAAAATGTCTTCTCCTGAGTTTTGTTTAAAACACTACATTCCTTAAAATAGTCTTTGTCCTCTATGGGAATCTTTTGACCTTCTTTACAAACGTGCCTCCCCGAGCTTTGTTTAAAGCACAGTCTTGTTTAAGACAATCTCATATCCTTTCCAGGAACCTCTTCGGGTAATCTCCTCGAAGACATCATCTCATTCTGAGTATCTAGCGAATTTTTTGTCCATCAGACACGACCAAAATGCATGACTAATTCTGAAAAGCATCTGCTTCACATTCAAATCAATACTTAGCATCAGGGAGATTGGTTTAATCAAAGGCGATCATTGCTAATAAAGATCCCTGAATCGGGGGAACCACATCTAGGGGGTTCTCCTAAACAGGGGCAAAATATCGAGGATTATAGGGGCATACAACAAACAATCCTATTGACTGGGGCATATCTTTCAAGAATTCCAATACTGAGGCAGTGCATGTCAGGTTCGTAGCATGACATGGTAATATTCGAGTTCCCTCTAAGGATATTTCCTTCAGGATAAATGGTGCGTCCCTCAAAATCTCTGATATCGGGGAAATCACGCTAGTATCACACAAGGAGCTTTGCTGCATAATTGGCCTTCCTACGCCTGTATTAGTTACGACCTACAATGTGGGATCGTCGTACATACATAATTCTCATTTATTTTTAGGATCTCATTACATGACACATGCATCATAACATTGCATGAAATCAACATTTTCCTTTTCAGGTCACCCCAGAGTCAAAAGGACATCATCATCCAAATACGGTGCAAATACGATCGTTTCAACGATTTAATCTTAACGCTCACAGATACAATTTTGATGCTTCATTCCAAGTCTCTCTTCTAGGGCAATCCAGAAGCAATTAAAGAATTTCATACCTTTCTAGGTAGTCTTTTCCAAAACGATTATCAACCTTTCTAGGTAGCCTTCGCTAAGACCTTTTTATCCTCTCTAGGAGTCTTTCTATGTCAATCTTGTTTAAGACATATCTAGGTTAACCTTGTAGTCTTGTTGAAGACATTTCGTATCCTTTCTAGGAACCTCTCTAGGTTAGTTTTGTTTAAGACATTTCATGCCCTTTCAAGGAACCTCTCTAGGTTAGTCTTGTCTAAGACATTTCATCTCCCGTCTAAGAGCCTTTCTAGGTCAGTCTTGTTTGAGACGTATCTAGGTTAAACTTGTAGTCTTGTTTAAGACAACATCATATCCTTTCCAGGAATCTTTTTAGGCCAGTCTTGTGTAAGACGTTTCATATCTTTTCTAGGAACCTTTCTAGGCAGTCTTGTTTAAGACGTACCATAACCTGTCTAGGTAGTCTTGTTTAAGACATTTCATATCCTTTTTAGGAGCCTTTCTAGATAATCTTGTTTAAAACATATCTCAACCTCTTTAGGTAATATTCTTCAGAAAAAGATTATTCAATCTTTTCTAAAAAAGACATATCTTGCTCTTCCAAAGAGTTTCCTCAGTCAGTCTTCTCTAAGACAATTCTTCCCGAGCTTTGTTTGAAGCCTAATCTTCTTTACATCAGTCGTTGACATCCCCTATTCAGGAACCTCTTCAGGTAGTCTTATGTAAGACATTACTTCTTCAAATACAATCTGAACTAGGATTCCCAAACATCTCAAGAAGGTGAAACAAAGGCAATGGGTGATGAGGAGATAAGGTGCTGGGGTTATCATACATGCTCATTTACATACATGCAACACTTACGTGTGTAAACATTCATACATATACATTATACAAACAACAGGGGAATATGCATGCGCATAATACATACACATGATGCATACGCATTTTCAAATCAATCTTCTATACAGGTAAATTTGCCCGAACCAGGGCAAATGACTCCTAATGGTGCAGGTGAGTTTGCTATAAGCATAGCAAATGATCCTATTGGTGCAGGTGAGTTTGTTATAAGCATAGCAAATGATCCTATCGGTGCAAGTGAGTTTGCTATAACCCTAGCAAATTACCCTAATGGTGCAGGTGAGTTCGCGATAACCCTCGCAAATGATCCTAATGGTGCAGGTAAGCTTGTTAGAATCATAACAAGTGATCCCTCTTACAAGTCCTCGCTATGTAAGACTCAGGCTTTAGCAGGATGATTCTCTCCCTCACACTCAAGTACAAGGTAAATTTAGGGGTCTTCCATTTATTTAATAACTCTTCGATCCGAAAAACGTGAGACCTGCGTATTCTCACGCCGTTCAATCCAAGATAATTAAATAGGGGCAGTTGTTATACCCCAAAATTTACCCGATATAATTTACATCTGTCAATTTATTAAGGGCGTTAAAAATTAGGAGCCATAGGGTTTAATATACCTATTGTTAAACTCGATCTCTTATAAAATGCCCTTATAAATTGATTAAAACAGAATAAAGGTGTTAATAGTAAAAATTCGAGATCTAATTTGGTTCAGGCCCATTGGTATTATCATTTCTTTTTTTATTATTATCAGTAACCATAAAGATTATTAATATTATTAATTTTAACTAAGATTAGTATTAGGAGTATTGATATATTAGTATTAATTTATTTAATTTAATTATTATTAGTATTTTATATTAGTATTATTTTAAATATTATTATTGATTAAGATTATTAACTTTAATAACTTAATTTACAATTGTCATAAAATTATTAAGAGGTTAGTCAAATAATTAAATAGATTAATTAAGATTATTAGGGTTTTTTGTTGGATTGTTGTTGTTGGGCCGAAAAACAAAATGAAAGACTATGGGCCGGTTTTCTTTTCTACATGGACCAGGGTAGTGAACCGGGTCAAACCGACCCGGACACTATTCATCATCCTCATCCCTCTGCAGCGCCGCTCAACAAGACAAGAAACCCTAAAAAATTTTCGTTCATGCCCAGGCCCAGAACTTGCCGTGAATCAAACTCAATCAACCAAACGAAAATCAAGTCTTTAGTGAATCTAATCTTCAACAATAATCAAAATCAAATATTCATAAAAACAAAATTGAATCAAAGATAAACAGAATCGAATCAAATCTTAATATAATCAATAATATTTTTATTAAAAAACTGAATCAATTTACATTACAGATCGAATCGTTGAATCAAACTAACAATCTAATCTAAACCTTCCTAAAATAATCTAAACCTAATGTTATAAAAGAAAAGAGGAGAATTAGATGAAGGGGGGAGAATTTTCTGGGGGAAGCGCCGCGAACACGGATACGGATCATCTTCATCTTCGAGCAAACCTGCAAAAGGGAAAAGCAGAAGGGGATTAGACGAATCGAATCGAAATCAGGAAGGGATAACGGAGAGATTCACGACAAGAGGTAAGCCTAAAACTTAGCTTTAGGGTTTTGATCTATACGCATGTGCTTTGATTTTCTGGATTAGGGTTCATAGGTTAAGAACATGTGAGGTTCTGGGTTCGGATTGAAGGATTCTGGGCTGAGGGTTGAATTTTCCGATGAAGATTCATCGGATTCGGGGATTTGGACGGTGGTGGGGGGCAGTTCATGACGGTTTAAACGGTGGTTGGTGGTACTTTTCTGGATTTGTGGGTGTTGTTGTTTGATTCTGGTTGAGAGAGACAAGAGTAAGGGAAGAAGAGAACGAGAGCGGGGTAAGTGGAATCGGAAAAATGAAGTTTTTTTCTTTTGTTTTTTTTGTGTGTATCCTTGTCCTTTTGGTCATCGTATGAAGGGCACGTGGCCTCTCATGGTCACTTGTCGCTGCCATTGAACATGATTCAGTGCAGCTAGTCTTATCACGCACCCTTGGTCCCAAACACATGCAGACCGTCTGTTTCATCTGGATCAAGATCCAACGGTCGTAACCCTAAGCGCACACCCTAATCCCATGAGCATGCGCAACATTGGAACCAAACGGACTCAAACACTATTGGGCTCAGCCCTATTGCTATCCACACACCCCAAACTACTTAACAAATGGAAAAATACACCCCCCACGCAACATAATTAAGAAATATATTTTTTTAATTAATTGATTTTGTAAAAATGGTTAAATTGTTTAATTATTCTTTTCTTGGTAATTCAAACTAATTTTCTCCCCGAACCGACTATACCTATTAGTCGCATTAGGCGAGAAATAATTTTGATTAATTTAATTTATTTGCGAATAATAATTTACTAAATTCTTGAATAATTCTCTCCTCGACTCGACTAAAGCTATTAGTTGCATTAGACGAGAGATAAAAATAAATAAATTAAAATACATTTAATTTGCTGCCCGTGACGATCGAATCTATCGATTTGAGTAACCAGCAATGCCCCATTAATCCGTTAGCTATACTGATCAAATCTATTGATCATCGCATCTAACAGTGACATATTAAATCAGGGTTGTACGCCCGAAACATCTAAAACACACTAAACCACGATACTACGGATTTTCATCCTTTTCAATCAGGCAATTCAAAGTGCCTTTCAAATCAAATTCAAACTACGATAGGCCATTCAAAAAGCCTTCAAACAACCTCATACTAATTCTAAGGCGTACAACCCTGTGCCCGAACTACGTTGACTCTGATTCTCCCTAAGGAGATACGTAGGCACTTGGATAACCAAGGCGAGTCCCCTTCCTCAAAACCTCCATTCAGTTCAAATCTAAATTTTCACCCTATTCACTTCTTTAGCTATTAAACCTTAATATTTTTTCCATAAAACTGTTACCTTAGATTCAAAGCCATAGGAAAGGGTTGAGGGTGCCTAATACCTTCCCTCGACCTGATTATAATAACTTACCCCGAATCTCTTAACTGCGTGGGGTTTCCTATTCGCCCTTCAGAATAGGTGGCGACTCTAAGTCTTTAGTTTTTAGGGCAGGTTGCTACAATAAGATGCCATTAAAAATACAATGATTAGAAAAATGGATGAAGCACTCAAATGGAGCAACTCCCAAGGTTGATTGAAGAAGCTACGCACATGCAGCTCGTTGGAGAAACAAAAACTAAATGCAAACACGCAAGCATTTAATGCTCTCTCTCTCTCCAAAGATCAAGACAACGGACAAATATTTGAAGCTATAAATATATATAAGCTCACTTGAAAAAGATTTAGAAGAAGATATATACACACAACACAAGATATATACATCATTATTCTGCTTAACAACAGCTGGTGTGTGAAGTAACGAAAAATTCGCTGAAGAAAAATATTTTCATATCAATACTCTAAGTTCATACTTCTTGTACTAAAATTTAGTGAAATATCACAGTTGTGATTAAAGCTTACTAGAAGCAATCTGAAACACTATTATTTGAAGTTACCTTGTAGTTGTTCCTTGAGAGACCAATTGGGTCAGAATTCTCAAGAGGGCTAGGACTAGTTTAGTCTTAGAGGTTTGTTAGTCACGAGCAGTTGGCTTGTGCAAGGTTGTTAGTCACCAGCAGTTGGCTTGTGCATTGTGTTGTTAGTCATACCTATTGGTTGTGCAGTTGTAATCAAGTTTTGGTTATAGTGGATTAAGTCTTCGTTGAGAGAGGCAAATCACCTTGGTGGGTTGACTGGAGTAGTTTGAGTTGCAAACGAATCTGGATAAAAATAACTGTGTTTTGTCTATTATTATTGAAGCGAAAAAGAAAAACTTATTCAACCCCCCCCCCCTTCTAAGTGTTTTCTAAACCTTCACTTAACTTGTGTGATAGAACCATTGTTGTCATAATAGAGATCAATGGGATCCACAATGCTAGGGACTATGCCAAGTTCACTATTGAACTTCTTGATCCAAACAGCTTCCTTTGCTGCATTTGAGGCAGCATTGTACTCGGCCTCGGTTGGTAGCTTTGAAAAGAGGAGCTTGAAAGTTTTACAATATGCTTGGAAAGATTTCATTTGGACATTTGAGCATAAAACGACAAGTCCTCAAAGTTGGTAGAAAATACTGCTTCCATACTTAGAAAAAATTCGAAGTATTTGACCTCCTTAAGTACACAACTTTGGATTAGGGCTTCTTAAAATTGGCTCGTGCATTTTCCATTTTTCTTTAATCCAAATGATATTCTCCTTATGATAAACATGATGCAAAAATAATCAACTTCATTGGTGCCATTAATCAAGATATATGAACATGGCAGCTTCGACAAAAACCAAGGCATTTGCCCGGAGTCATTTCATCAAACACCTTGGTGCATATGCCAAAAGTGCATCTTAGAGATTGAATTTGTCAAAAGTCCCAACATGAAAGTTGTAGACTATGGAAAATTAAGTCTTAAAAACAAAAATTATGAAAGAGAAAGAGAAATTTGCACCAATTGGCCTTGAGGCCAGTTTTGCACACCAAACATGCCTTAAACCCTAGGCCTCTCACCATGACCTATAATGTTTCTTCTTCATACATAATCTTCCACTCATATTTTGCTCTTGAACTTCAAAGATGGATCAAAGTAGACTCACTAAAGATTACTATGTAAAAAGAATGGGCTCAAGGTGATAAAAATTGAGCAAGTTGTGATCCTTTGAAGTTGGTAAACAATTCCTTACATTTTCAAAGAAGACCTGTAATGTCTTCTCATTTGTGATGACTTTCTTCACAAACTTTCCTCTTGACTTGTTAAGAGAATTTGTTGATGATGTCAAGGAGAGGATTTTGAAAAAAGAACCACTCAAAAATGTTGAAAATTAAAGAAGTTATGCCATTTTTATCATAGAATTAAGAACATGTCTAATTAGGTCTATCTTCTTGAATCAATTGTGAATATCTCTCTTGAATTTAATCCATTTGACTTCCATGAATGCTTAGTTATTTGAGGTTCGGTCCTCAAAACCTTAGCTTTTAGGAGAGGTTTGGATACACGGTCCTCAAAACCTTAGCTTTTAGGAGAGGTTTGGATACACTTGTTTCAATCACCTATTTTACACAAAGTTTTGAAAGACAAAGGTATATTTTTGTATTTTGGTTAGTATAACAAAGAAATATTCACAAGCTAAACAAATATGGGTGCTTGGTGATCCCCTAAAAATGAGGTGATCATAACACCAAAGATGGAGCCTCAAGATTATGATCTTGATTAATGATTGCAAAAATGTAAATGGTATAACAAATAAATATTCACAAGCTAAACAAATATGGGTGCTTGGTGATCCCCTAAAGATGAGGTGATCATAACACCAAAGATGGAGCCTCAAGATTATGATCTTGATTAATGATTGCAAAAATGCAAATGATTAAGAGAATCTTAGAGTCAAAATTGGGGTATGACAGCGTGCCACGTATTAAAGAAATAGACTAAGAAATTAATAAGATAATGTGACAAAATTTTCCATAGTCTAATGCGAGAACATTTTCTATATGTCACAATGTCATGGATAATAGGATAATTTTTTCTTTGAATTCCACACTTTCTTAATTATTTCAACACATTTATTTATTAGTTTAAATTGCTTTAAATTTCATCAAAGTAATATAAAACTTATACTTTCTCTATATCTATTTATAAGAAATATTTGCTTTTAAATTTATTGAACTAGATTGAAAAACGCGCAATGCGCGGGACATTGATAGTTTTTTTAAAGTAATATTGGACTGTATATAATTTTTTTTTTAATTTTGTTTAGTATAATAAGGATTGTAATTGAGACGATAAATGAAGTGAATAAAAGAAAGAGAACAATTTTAAACGAAAAAATTATGTTTAAATTATATAAATGATAAATAAGATGCCGCTATTTAAATTTTAAAATGTGAAATAAGTGGAAAAAATTCAATAATTTTTTTTTTATATTTCCTTTTATGGATAGGGGAAATTCTACATTCGAATGACTCTAATGCTATGTAACCAATCATTACAGTCAAAATATTCAATAATTTTGTTTCATATTTTGTTTCCATTTTTTCCAATATTTTCAAAAATGTTAAATCTTCATCAATTTATGAATGAGAGAAACTCTATATTTGATTAACTCAGACTCTATGCAACAAATCATCATAGTCAATATTTCAATAATTTTGTTTTATATTTCCTTTTTTTTACTCCAATATTTTTAAAAATATCACCAAAGATTAAAAGAAAAAATATCTTATATTTCAATAAGGTTATTCACACCATTTTAGTAAAAATACAAAACTAAAAATGTACTCTTCGAAAAATAGAGAGGTTTATCTTAGATGTTAATTTTGACGCTGATGATTGGTTAGATAGAGTCTGAGTCGTTCGAATGTAGAATTTTAGTGTAAATCTTTTAAGGTTGATAATTTATTTTTTGTCTTAATATATACATATATATATATATATATATATATATATATATATATATATATATATATATATATATATATATATATATATATATATATATATAATTATATTGAGTAAATAGATAGAATTAATTTTATCTTTAAAAAAATATATTAATAATAATAAATTAGATGAAAATATTGAGTAAAAATATAAGGTTAAATATACAATATCCATCTGTAATACATGCGAAATTTATTTTATCCCCTGTAAAAAAATAAAATTGGATCACCCCCTTGAAATATTAAAATCTATATCTTTTGCCCCTTCAGTGCACAAGTTACCCCCTGTAATTTATTTTTTTGATTTATCCCTCAAATTCAGTGTTTAATTTGTACGCTAAGGGGAGAATTCAAAAAATGATATTACAGAGGATAATCCAAGAAAAATATATTGTAGAGGATAAATTATAGAGGATAAATTATAGGGGGATAAAGTGCTATTAACCCAAAAATATATAAATTATTTTTAAAGTTAATAAAATTATTTCTATATTCAAGTTATAATTAATTAGAGGTATTAGTAATTAGTTGTTAAATTAATAGATTTTTTATTATTATTGGGTGTTGAAGCCTTGACCTATAATAGTGTTGTGAATTCAATGCCAAGAACAAAGTATAATGCAAAGAAAGAATAAAGAACAAGGAAGAAGATGAACACAAGAATTGGTTATAACTGCTATTATTTTACTTTCTCTTAGAAAACAAGATTACAAGTTTACAAGAATAACAAATAACCTCTCTCACTCTAAATTAGGATTTGCTGTGTTTTAATGATGAGAGACTAGTATGCTATTTATAATAAAATCTAACATACTAACTAATGTGCTTTTTCCACAAGGCCAATTACACAAGCCAACTTAATAAACAAGATAACTTAACAAATTAGGGTTTAAACATTAAAGCTAATTTAACATGCTAACAACCCTAGCATCTTCGACACAAGCATGTGAACAACCTTCGACTTCATGCTTAATCATGTCGAACCAAGAAGCTACCATTCGACCATACTAGAGTTCGATCAAATATCTCACAAATCTCCACCTAGGACCCAACTCTACAACGTCAAGGGAACAAACTAGCTTTCTTCATGCAGCTTTATCAACTGCATACAGTGGAAAAACTTGCAACTCGGCAATGTCTTTGTGATCATATCACCAACATTGTCCTCAGTCAAAACCTTCAGCACTTGGACTTCTCCACGCTCGATTACTCCTCTGACGAAATGCAGCCTCACATCAATGTGCTTAGTTCGCTCATGATAGGCTAAGTTCTTCGACAAATGTATTGTACTTTGACTATCATATTTAACAGTGATATCTTTACCTTGAAGTTTCAGCTCCTTAGTAAAACCTTTAAGCCACAATGCTTCTTTCACAGCTTCAGTTAGGGCAATATACTCCGCTTCAGTGGTTGATAGGGCAACAATCTTCTGAAGTGTTGCTTTCCAACTAATTGTTGTGCCAAACATGGTGAAAACATATCCAAAAGTAGACTTTCTAGAATCCATACAACCTGCATAATCAGAGTCGATATATCCTTCGATTACTGCTTTACTATCTTCACCGAAGGCTCCACCATAAATTAGGACCCTGTTCAGAGACCTATTTATGTACCTTAAAATCCACTTCAATGATTGCCAGTGAGCCTTTCCAGGATTCGCCATGTACCTGCTTACAAGACTTACTGCATATGTTATGTCGGGTCTAGTACAGACCATAGAATACATCAAAGAACTAACTATATTAGCATATGGGATGTTGTTCATATAGGCTCTTTCAACATCAGTACTGAGACACTGATCAATACTCAGCTTGAATTGAGGGTTTGTAGGAGTCACAATTGGCTTCGAATTCGACATACCAAACCTTTCGAGAATCTTTCGTAGATATGCCTCTTGAGATAAGCATAACTTCAACTTCTTTCTATCTCTTCAAATGTCAATTCCAAGAATCTTGGAAGCAGCTCCTAGATCCTTCATATCAAACTCCTTATTGAGTTCACCCTTCACCCTCTTTACATCTTCGACGTTGTTGCTTGCTATGAGAATATCATCCACATAAAGCAACAGAATAACAAATGAATATCCAGGTCGAAATCTAAAGTAAACACAGTGGTCGAACTGACTTCTAATGAAACTTACGTGCCATGAACTTGTCGAATCTCCTATTCCACTATCGAGGAGATTGTTTCAGCCCATATAAGGATCTCTTTAGCTTGCACACATAATCTTCCTTCCCCTTTTCGACATACCCTTTGTCATACCCCAAATTTGTCCTACCCCTTTACTTCTAACTGGCTTAGGCTTTGCATTCATGTACATACATCACTTAGGTCATAATCCATACTCATGCATTCATATCATGGGTGCTATTCAGAGGCTAGCAAGAAAAAGCTCTATTGCAAAGAATTTTGATCAGAGAATAAGGAGACTGAGGTATAATCATGTGGTTCTATGTTCAGGGAAGTCCTCCTGGATTGGGGTTTCTCTTTGTCTCAAGTCAAGGCATTGATTGAAGGATATTGGCTTGCAAATCATCCGGTTCTTTAAATCAGGGTTTCTTTGACCAAAATCAACCAGTTGACTTTCTGGTCAACATTTAATCAGGAATGGTTTCTATGTGTGAAAAGCTCCTCACACTGACTATGTGGATGTGTTTGTTTGACTGGAAGAGATTTAATCGGGAATTTCACCAGTAGTCGGAAAATCAGAACAGTTGACTTTCGGGTCAAAATTAGAAGAATTATTCAAATATTGACTTTTGGTGGAAAATCGGTCAAGAAAAGTCGAGGAATGAATAAAATCGGGAATTTGACAAAAGTTGCCAAAAATAGAAAATGACAAAAATGGAAAGTTTTATACTTAGAAATTTTTTTGATTCTTGAAAGCTTGATGAATAGTCCACTTCACCATCAAATTACACGTGTCAAAAGTCCTTATTTCAGAAAATTTCCAACATCAAAAATGTTCAGATCATGGCATGCTACAATTCTCTAGTTGAAATTTTTCTCATTTAAAACTTGGTTGAGAAGATAAGTTGGTTTGAAGTTAGAGGAAACACATTGTTTCAAGTCATACAGCTAAGTAAAATTCTGGACATGTGTGATGCAATGCATCGAACACTTGGCGTGCTAACTTTGAGAGTATCTTTAGGAGCCCACAAAGATCCATGAAGCGCAAACTTGTCATCCATCTATTCCTTACCATGCCCTCTATTCAATAAGCCAAGAAGCAATTCAATTGAGTGAATATTGAACATAATACGAAGCTCCAAAGTGGCCTCCTCGCTAAGCCTAAATTACACATCTGGCCAGGCAGGAATCTGAGTCACGCGCAAGCAATCTAACAAGCAGGTGGCGTGCCATAATGGAAGTCAGTTTTAGAGCAACACGAAGGTCCATTGATTTCAAACTTGGTACTAGTCCCTTCCCCTCCATGTGCTCTTTCTAGTGGTACCAAAGTCATGGAAGGTGGACCTGTAGCGAGTGAGCTACAAGTGTTCAAAGTCATGACCCAGCCAAGACATGTGTTGCCAAGAACCTGGGCCAGAGACTAGGGCACAAGCGAGGCATTTGATCAAGCATATGGTGGGTCATTTTCAAGAGAGTATTTAGAGAACCACAGTCGCCCCTTGGATTCAAAATCAACGTAAAACGCTTCCCTTCCATGTTATCTACCTAGTGGACTAATAATGTTAATAGTTGATTACGGGAATGATGAGATATGGAGCATTAAAGTGATGCCCATGAGAAGTGGCATTCGAGAGGACGCCGGGCCAGATTCCAGGTTAACCACGCACAAGGCTACGTGCATGAGGGTATGCAGGAGGCTTACTACGAATTCTTCATAGTTTGTTCACAAAGTGGCTGAGGAAAAGATCCAGTATGTTGCAACCCCACCATAACTCCCCTACACCATGTATATATAAGAACAGTGAGCCTTCACTAAATAAAAAGGAGCTCCATTTTCACACTTGATAACTTCATTCTCCACTTCCTTTTCCCAGCTCCACATCTTCACTCTCTCCTCTCTCTCTCCACCTTAACCGTTTCTAGCCTCCACAACAAACTCTAAAAAGCCACCGTAACAACCTTCTATCTCTAGCACACACCACCCTCAACCACCGCATATTTTCACCAAGAACCTTCATCCTTCAACCATTCCCGATCTCATCCATCGCCACCACCTTCAACCTCCAAGCTTCAATAACCGAATCACTTCCACCTTCCTTTTCAACAATCATCATTGTACCTGCATCATCATCTTCTCAGATTCGTAATGCCATCATCAACGTCCTCTTGAAGCAAGTTTCACTGCCATCGAAGAAAGAGGATCATACACGATTCTTGAGTTTTATTTCTCAAGAGAGCCTCACCATACGAAGATCAAGATCTTATAGAGTCTTCTGAGGTTTCGTTCAAGACCTGAAGGTGAGTCCTGTAAATCTTCCTTAGCATCTTAAATCATACGCTACTAATCATGCATTAAGCGTTGTGCTCATGCGTTTCTCTCCGATTCTGAAATTTGATTCCAACATTGATGAAGTGCTTCTTGCTTAAAGTGCGTAAATCGTGTTTTTCGAACTCGTTATCTGATTATAAGTGTGTTGTTAGGATTGGAGCAAATTTCAATTCAAATCATGGTTTCATATAGGTGTTCGGTTAGGGTGTTAGAAGTTTCGAAACAAAAATCTAAGGCCATATTTGAGGTCAGTGCGAGAATCCGAGTGGAACGGTATGCGTTTCACTGATTTCTGGGCATGATGTTGTTAGTTGGTGGTGGTGCTCACCGGAGAGGATGACCGGAGTATCTCCGGCGTCTAGACCTTATTCCTTTTCTCCTCTCCCGTGAAGCACGCGTGGCTCACATGCGTTGGTTTATTCTCCTTTTCTGATGCGTTTTGTTGTTTTGCATATGATTGGAATGGCTTGATGACGTGTGGTGATTGGCTGGAATGTTTAATTTTGTCCTTTCTGACTTAAGTGGGATTGACCAATTGATGTTGGTTCTTATTATCCTTTTGCATGTCACGTTATTTTCTGGTACTTGATAACATAATATAAAAACAATGAACGAAAGAATAATTGGATTGATGCCATGCTGGACCATGCGCGTGTGGGCCTAGCCCCCATATCTGGATCTCACCTCCTAGTGCACTAATACACCACCATCTCCTGTAACTGGGCCTGAGCGCCCTAGCTATTACCACCCCCGTTTCTCTGGCCCAGTTTTGCTATAACTGATTTCAGTTCATTAAAAGTTACTGATGCACCCCCCTGCAGTTTAAAATCTAGTTTTCATTTTAATTTTGTTTTGCTTTTATTTTTAGTTCATAATTCGAATTTTTTTAAACAAATAAAAATACATAAAAAATTGTTTAGATATTTTAGAGTGTGTAAATAATTGTCATGATTTTTGTTAATTTTTTCTTAATTGTTTTAATCCTCTTAATAAATCTTTTCCTTTACAACACTTGAATATTTTTTTGTTTAATACTTCCTTGTAAAAAACTCGTTAATAGACTTAGGAATTATTTTTTAGTCTCGATTTTTTTGTATAGAACTAATAGATGTATGTATGCTCGTGGATATCGTTTGTTCGCTATAGTTCTCAATTTTGTTCGTCGCATATTGATTTTCTTTTACCTACTCCATGTATAGTTTTTTGTTGTTAATAAATTGTATAGTTTATCATTTTAATTCCCTTGTATAGACAACTTAGACTAGAATTAGGAATAGTTCCCTTATCATCTTCTTTTCCTTTTCAACTTTTAAAATACTTTATAAATACTGATAAAGATCATACCGTTTTCTATTTTCTTAGTAAGAAAAAAATGATTGGGGTGTAGGCCCCGATGTATGTTCTTTCCTACTTAGCGGAGAAGAAATGGTTGAGGTGTGAAGCCTCGATGTATTTCTTAACCGTAATTTAGAGAAACGATTGTGGTGTAGGCCTCGATGTGCATTCTCTAAATATTCACAAAAGAACTCCTTTTTGTATTTCCTTTACCTAGCGGAGAAGAAATGATTGAGGTGTGAAGCCTCGATGTATTTCTTAACCGCTATTTAGAGAAACGATTGTGGCGTATGCCTCGATGTGCATTCTCTAAATATGTAAAACAAAACTCTTTTTGGTATGATCTAAGTCACAAACAAACCCCCATAAAAAATACCAACCAAAAACACTTAAAACACTAATAAATGGTCAGATTTAAAGCAAAAGTAAGGAAGTGATGTGAGACCTTGTAGTGGGTTCTCGTCATCATGGAATTACCCTAAAAGATACAAACCAATCTCTTTTTCTCCTTTCTAAGGGCACCGTTATTTCCGCTCGTACGCATCGTAGGTCGATCCCTTATGCAAGAGCGCGAACGTTGACTCCGCCCAACTAAAAAACACAAAACAAACAGAAAATCTTGAGCCGAGCTACGGTAACTCTGATTCCTGAAAAGGATACGTAGGCAACGGGGTAGGGCCCGTGCGAGTACAATTCTTTATTTTCCCTACATTTTGCATTCATTTCGCATATAGACATAGACATAGTACACACCCTTTAGATAGAAACAAACATAGGTGGATACCATCGAGTACGATGGGCGCGAGGGGTGCTAATACCTTCCCCTCGCGTAACCGACTCCCGTACCTAGATTCTCTGGTCGAAAGACCTCGCTCTTATCCTTTGTTAGGTTTTCTGATATTCCTTTCCCTTATGGGATAAATATATTAGTGGCGACTCTGTTCATTTTTTCGCGAGCGTGCGACAGCTGGCGACTCTGCTGGGGATGTTGCTAGACCTGTTGCTGGTCCATCCTTAGTGAGTCGATCCTAGCCTGCGTTTGTTTGTTTATTTACTGGGTGTTTACTTGTTTTTATGTCTATACCTTGTATATATGTTTGCATGCTTATCATGTTTATTTCTGTTTGCACATCATGCATATGGATTATATTCTGTGTTCCTTGGGGTCTTCTGTTCTGTTTTGCAGGTGGGGGGTTTGTATGAGGTAAAAGGCCCAATACCCAGGCCATGAGTGATACCTTAGGAACTAGGAATAGAGTGGCCATGACGGACAGAAGACGTATGTCTGATTGATTCGATCATGTATCCACGGGCAGAGCTTGGTTGAAAGAGGCAATATCGTATGAGTACGCCTACTTTCAATCCTCTGTTGGCTTTCTTTGACCTACCCTGACCTAGATTCACCTGTGAGTGGGGAGGGATATACATGACAGGTACCGTTGGTGACTATTCTGTTCTGTTGGTGACTATTGTTCTTATGGCTGTGCGGCACCTATGCCGGACCTTTGACCTTATGACATTCGGTTCTGCTCAGAGACAACACAACAACTCTCTCATATTGGGAGAATCTCCGTTGCATCATTTTCATCATGGCATATTTATTTTCAAAAAAAAAGAGAAAGAAAAGATGTAATAAAAAAGAAAAAAAAAGAAAAGAAGAAAAAATAGTATTATTTCTCATATGCATGCCATTTTTCAGGGTATCCGAGGTTATTACTTTTCATCCAGGATGGCTAACAACGTGACCGCTACCAGAGAAGCTACAAGGCGTACTCACACTTACAGTTTCCATCGCGAAGGCTTGATTCAGTTGGGGCAATTGGGTGGATTGATCACTGGTCATAATAAAACTGTGTTCACTGAGAATTATGGAAACATCTTGACTCTTTTGGACTCACACGTCGACGAATGGGGTTTGTCTACTCTTCTCCAGTTCTATGATCCTGACTTGCGTTGTTTCACCTTCTCAGGCTATCAGTTGGCTCCCACTCTTGAGGAGTACTCTCACTTTCTCAATATCAAGATTCAACACAAGGTTCCTTTCGTTTGTGTCCCAGAGAAACCTGATTTGGACAACATTGCCAACGCTCTTTATTTGAGCATAGAAGATGTTCTTGGGAATTGGAAGAAGAATGGTAACACTCATGGTTTCTATATGAGTTTCTTGGTTGAGAAGGCCCAAGAGTTGGCCAACAAAAAGATGTGGGAGGCTTTCAACGCCCTTTTGGCCGTTTTGATCTATGGGATCGTGATGTTCCCTAACATTCACAAGTTCATTGATCTGGCCGCTATATGTCTTTTTGTGGATAAGAATCCGGTCCCTACTTTGCTAGCCGATACGTACTATTCCGTTCACTCTCGATATGGGAAAGGAGGAGCCATAAGAAATTGTTTGCCGTTGTTATACACCTGGTTTAAGTCCCACCTACCTACAAGTGGTCCTTTCATTACTTCTACTCAGAAATGGCCTCAAAGGATCATGGGGCTTACCGGAAATGACATTGTCTGGTGTCCCACTGGAATGGACGTGGAGAAAGTTATAACTAGCTGTGGTACTTTTGACAACGTTCCTCTCATAGGAACAAAAGGTGCTATCAATTATAATCCTAAGCTAGCGCTGCGTCAGTTGGGTTTTGCACTTGAAGACAAGCCTTTGGACAAAGAGATATTCGAATCCGTTTGCTTTGAGAAGGGAACCGATCCAAAGGGTCTAGAAGAAGTGAGGAGTGCCTGGAACAGCATCCATACAAGTGATCAGATTTCTCTAGGTGAAAAGAATGTCGTTGCCAAACAAGCCTACACAGATTGGGTTGAAGATAGAGTTAAAGATCGCCTGTTGCCTTTCCCGAAGGTTAACCCATTGTACGAGCAACCACCTAAGATTCCAATTGCCACTATGCCTGCTGAGAATTGCATCCAAGTGAATATGGAAAGCACCCAATCGCACGAAAAGAGGTCAGATGCGCGACCAAAACATCATCTTGTAGATCAAATAAGGGTTGAGTTGGCACATGAAGCCAAGGTGCTTAAAGAAGGATCTTTGAGAGTTCAAAAGAGGGCTAGAACGGAAAAAGGTGAAAGAGATACTGCTGTTATCGTCGAGGATCACCAGGAGATCATAAAAAGGGCCGTAAAAGAGGCAGAAGAGAAACTCAGGCGAGAGTACAGAGAAGACTTGAAGGCTTATAAACTCAAAATAGAAAGGGAGGCTAGAGCTGAAGTGAGGAGTCTGAAAAAGAAACTGGAAGAAGAGACCACTCAAAGAATGGCAATTGAGACTCAACTGAAAGGAAGTCACCTCCGCAATACTCGACTAACAGAAGAGAATGCTAAGCTCAGAGATCGAATGATGGGTATGGAGGACGTATCTGAGAAGGATTATCTCCCAGAATGCAAAGGATGTGACGAACTCAGGGAGTGCTGCAAGAAACTAGTGAAGGATAGAAAAACACTTAGAAAGGGGGGGGGGGTTTGAATAAGTGTAGCTTTAAAAACTTGACAGATAAAAATAAATTGCACAGTTATTTTTATCCTGGTTCGTTGTTAACTAAACTACTCCAGTCCACCCCCGCAAAGATGATTTACCTCAACTGAGGATTTAATCCACTAATCGCACGGATTACAATGGTTTTCCACTTAGTCCACGACTAAGTCTTCTAGAGTATCCTGATCACAACCTGATCACTCCAGGAACAACTGCTTAGACACAAGCTAAGACTTTCTTAGAGTATCCTGACCACCACGTGATCACTCTAATTACAACTGCTTAGACACAAGCTAAGACTTCCTAGAGTATTCTGATCAACACGATCACTCTAGTTACTTACAACTTAATGTAATCTTTCTAAGAGTATTACAATGCTTCTTACAAGCTATAATCACAACAGTGATATTTCTCTTAACGTTTAAGCTTAATCTCACTAATATATTACAATAGCAATGTAGTGAGCTTTGATGAAGATGAAGATTCTGAGCTTTGATTTGAACAGCGTTTCAGCAAGTTAATATTCACAGAATTTGGTTCAGAGTTGTTATTCAGAATTATTAACCTTGCTTCTCATCAGAACTTCATATATATAGGCGTTTGAGAAGATGACCGTTGAATGCATTTAATGCTTTGCGTGTTCCGTACAGCATCGCATTTAATGTTATATGCTTTTGTCAACTACCTCGAGCCTTGTTCACGCTGTGTCTACTGACGTTGCCTTTAATAGCTTTTAACGTTCCTTTTGTCAGTCAGCGTAGCCTGCCACTTGTACTTTCTTCTGATCTGATGTTTGTAAATACAACGTTTGTTTATCATCAGAGTCAAACAGCTTGGTGCAAAGCATCTTCTGATCTTCTGACCTTGAAGTGCTTCTGAGCGTGATACCATCAGAACTTCAGTGCTTCTGATCTCATGTTCTTCTGATGCTTCCATAGACTCATGTTCTGATTCTGCTTCGACCATCTTCTGATGTCTTGCCAGACCATGTTCTGATGTTGCATGCTGAACCTTCTGAGTCAAAGCTTCTGAGCGCTGATTTATGCATACTCTTTATATATTTCCTGAAAAGGAAATTGCATTGGATTAGAGTACCATATTATCTTAAGCAAAATTCATATTATTGTAATCATCAAAACTAAGATAATTGATCAGAACAAATCTTGTTCTAACAACTAGATGAGCAGTTATACCGAAAGGACGTGGTAATCGAAAGCTTCGTCAAAGGAAGAGATCAGAAAGCAACCAAGAAACTGTTTGATGAAACCAAGAAGTGGAGTGATGAGCACTTCAGACAAGGAGGACCTCTATTTTATATTCAGATGGATTGATGTTTGAGTCTGTATGTCCCGACCACCTCCAGACTTGTTGGATGGGGTCTTTTATTTCCCTTGTTGAACTATCTTGTTGATGTATGGCTTGCCCAAGTTTAAATTTCTGTTATGAATAAAAAGAACTAGTTTCTCTTGATACTTATCTTTTGTCACATTGTTAGCTATTCTGGATCAATATTAAATCTTGGATACTCTGAAAATGGCACATCACGTCATACGCACACATGCACTCATACATTCACATTATCACATTGCATTTTTCAGGTTATTGTACAAGAAACTAATTGGGGTCCCTTTCAGCAACAGATTTCTGCTTCAACGACAAAGCTGACTTCCTTTCATCCTTACCGCACCAGGAACAACGAGAAGAGAATCATGGACCAATTTGAACAGAATCAAGCCGCCCTTCGTAGGGATATGGATGTTGTGGGGGAAAGAATGACCCAACTTATGGAGACTCTCCATGTCGTTGTCCAAGGACAAGAAGAGCTCAGAAAGAGCGTTGCTGGATTGATCAAGGATACTCCTACTAATTCTGCTGATGGGGGAGTAAGAACTAAGGAGATTCCTGTTGAGGGG
Source organism: Vicia villosa (assembly GCF_029867415.1). Lineage (NCBI taxonomy): Eukaryota > Viridiplantae > Streptophyta > Magnoliopsida > Fabales > Fabaceae > Vicia > Vicia villosa. The sequence goes on along the minus strand of NC_081181.1, from coordinate 90,116,996 downwards.
ATAGCAAAGGTAGTGGATGACCACCATGAGGTTATTGATCTTGAACATGATCTTACTGCTGAGTTGACCGAGACTGCTAAGATGTACCAAGCTCTCGAAGAACGCCTTAAGGCCGTTGAGGTTGCTAAAACTTCGAGTTTCGACACTGCTGCTTTGAGCTTGGTACCTGGAATTGTTATTCCACCGAAGTTCAAGGTGCCAGATTTTGATAAGTACAAGGGAGTTACTTGCCCAGAAACTCACATTCGTTCCTACTGTCGTAAGATGGCCGCTCACGCCGAGAACGAACCTCTGCTTATGCATTTCTTCCAGGACAGTCTCACAGGAGCCCCGTTGGAGTGGTATATGAAACTTGAGAGGGCCAATGTCAGTACTTGGGGAGGGCTTGTTGATGCCTTCTTGAAGCAATACCACTACAATACTGCTATGGCTCCTAGCCGTGCCCAACTGCAAAATATGTCACAAAAGTCTGAAGAATCTTTCAAAGAATATGCCCAGAGGTGGCGTGAACTTGCTGCTCGAGTTCAACCTCCTCTTCTTGACCGAGAATTGATTGATCTATTTATGGGTACTCTGAAAGGGCCGTACCTTCAGCACATGGTTAGTAATACTTCTCCGTCCTTCTCGGATGTGGTCATCATTGGTGAACGGGTTGAGAACTGTGTAAAAGCTGGTACCATTCAGGGTGTTACTAGTCCTAGAAACTCGAGTGGTAATGGTAAGAAGCCGTATTCTGGGTTTGTGAAGAAGAAAGAAGGTGAAACCAGTACTGCTTCAGTTGACCAAGGTCGAACTCCAGTATACTCTGCTGTTCCACCTCCTTACTACCCGATGCCATATGCTGTTCCCAATCCATATGCCCCTCAGGCATACGCTGCTGCATTTCCACAACCATGGATGGCACCCCAACAGCCTTTCGTACCACAACAACAAGTTGCTGCTCCTCAGAATCGTCAACAGAATCCTAGGCCCCAAGGTCAAAGAGCTCCACAAAGGCAGAGGTACCCTGATAGGCGTATAGATCCGATTCCGATGCCATATGCCCAGCTCCTTCCCCAATTACTTGCTGGTCAGTTGGTGCAACTCCGTGAAATGGGCCCTCCGCCTAGTCCTCTTCCTCCAGGATATGATGCTAATGCTCGCTGTGAATTCCACTCAGGCGCTCCAGGCCATACGATTGAAAAGTGTAAAGCGTTAAAATACAGAGTCCAGGATCTTCTTGATGACAAGCTCATCTCGTTCACTCCTACTGGTCCTAATGTGCAGAATAATCCTATGCCTCCCCATGCAGGTACGACCAATGCTGTTGAATTGTGTGACGAACAAATCCTGGTAACTGATGTGAATGAAGTCAAAATGCCGCTTGCAATTGTCAGAGAACATCTTATGCAACAAAAGGTTTTGTGTGAACTACATGACTACTGTTTGCAATGTTCTTCCAACCCTGAGGAATGCACTAGGTTGAAAGAAGAAATCCAGAAACTAATGGATGAAGGTGTCCTTAGAGTGGAAAAAATTATTCCTGATGACGAAGTGGCTATTCTAGAGATCCCTTATTCTCCTGCTGATACGACGAAAGCCCAAAGTACTCCTTTGATCATCCATACTCCAAGTACTCCCTTGGTCATTCAGGCTCCGAGTACTCCCTTGGCCATTCAAGCTCCGAGAACTCCGATGGTTATTCAGGTTCCAAATGCTCCTTCAACTCCTTCGACCTCATCTCTCGTTCCCTCTCATGTGAATGATCCTAAGGCTGTTCCTTGGAGTTATAATGCTGTGTATATTCAAGGGAAGAAGTATGATTGTCCTCCAGTGGGTAATTCAAGCATCACTAATATTACTGGCACTAGTGGCATTACCCGTAGTGGTCGGATCTTTGCTGCCCCTCCTCCGCTTCCTAAAGAGACCAATAAATAGGCTAGTACACAAGCAAAAGGAAAGCAAGTTGCTGTTGATCCTCCTGTAACACGTAATGCACAAGATGCCGAGCAACTTCTGAGAATCATTAAGAAAAGTGACTACAAGGTGATTGATCAACTTGACCAAAATCAAGCTAAAATCTCCATCTTGTCCCTTTTGGTGCACTCAGAAGCTCACTGTGATGCTCTTATGAAAGTTCTGGCTTCCGCTCACGTAACTCAAGACATTACTGTGCCTCAGTTTGAAGGGGTTGTGACCAACATTGCTGCTGGTAATTGTTTGGGTTTTTCTGATGATGAACTTCCACCTGAGGGTAGGGCACATAACAAAGCGTTGCATATCTCCGTCAAGTGTCTGGATGCTGTGCTGTCTCGAGTTCTGATTGATACGGGTTCTTCTCTTAATGTGATTCCCAAGGCCACTTTGTTTAAGCTGAGTATAGATGGGATTATGATGAGACCGTGCACTATGAGTGTTAGAGCATTTGATGGTTCCAGAAGATCCGTAGAAGGAGAAATTGATCTGCCTGTCTTGATTGGTCCTCACATGTTCTACATTGCCTTCTACGTTATGGATATAAACCCTTCGTACACTTGCCTCTTGGGTCGTCCTGGGATTCATGCTGCTGGAGCTGTGACATCTACTCTCCACCAGTGTTTGAAATTTGTTGTGAATGACAAGATCGTTATGATCACTGGTGAGGAGGATCTGGTAGTCAATAATCTGGCAACATACCGATATGTGGAAGTAGAAGGGGAAGTACAAGAGACACCCTTTCAAGCCTTAGAGATTGTGTCGGTGGACAAACTCCCTGTGGTCGAGAATAAGAGGGAACCTGGAGCACCCCTCTCGTCTTTAAATGATGCTAAGGCTTTCTTAGAAGCTGGTACTCCCCATAGTGCCTGGGGCAAGCTGATTGACGTTCAAGAGAAGCGAGACAAGTATGGCCTTGGGTATCAACCATCTTCTTCTACTCAGCTCAGCATAATTCCTGGAAAGAAGGTGATTCCCCCCATTTCTCAAGTGTTCGTCAGTGCAAGCACCAGTTCTGGAAGTCAAGTTCTCGCCGTGGATGATGATGATAAAGAAGATCTCTCCAGATTCATTTGCCATGCTGCGCCTGGACAAGAACTCAACAATTGGACTATCTTGGATATCCCTAGAGTCACTTTTATGGAGATGTAATTCTCTTGTTTCAATAAGTCATGTGCTTCGCCCTAAGCATTTTGACCACTTGTATAAAGAAGGGCCCCCATGTTGTTTCAATTTGTTTAATATTGAATGAAAATCATATCTTCGCATGCAATTACTGTTCCATTTCTTTCATTTTTGTTTTTACTTTAAAAACTTTTTCAAAAATGGCAAAGCTTTTCTTTTTTTTCCTTTTTATGTGTTGCATTCTAAGGCATAAATCATCCATCGTGCAGATCCGGCGCGGGTTCCATCAAAAATGATAATGTTACAGTTCCACGTCTTGATATCTTTGAGAATCCAATTGACCAAGCTGATGAGGATAGTGGGGAAGATTGTGAAGTCCATGAGGGATTGGCAAGACTTTTGAGACAAGAGGAGAAATCTATTCAGCCGCATCAAGAAGCCATAGAAGTCATCAACCTCGGTACGGAAGAAACAAAGAGAGAAGTCAAGATAGGTGCCGCTTTGCAAAGTGATGTAAAGAGAAGGTTGATTGAGTTGCTTCGAGAGTATGTTGATATCTTCGCCTGGTCATATGAAGACATGCCTGGTTTAGACACGGATATAGTTATGCACAGGCTACCGCTCAAACCAGAATGTCCGCCTGTAAAGCAAAAACCACGAAGAACTCGACCTGATATGGCTTTGAAAATCAAGGAAGAAGTTGAAAAGCAGTTGAAGGCTGGTTTCTTATCTGTGTGTGAGTATCCTCCTTGGATTGCAAACATAGTACCTGTTCCTAAGAAGGACGGAAAGGTACGCATGTGTGTTGACTACCGAGATTTGAATAGGGCAAGTCCAAAGGATGATTTCCCTCTGCCTCATATTGATGTGCTAGTCGATAACACTGCTCAGTATTCGGTGTTCTCCTTCATGGATGGTTTTTCTGGCTATAATCAAATAAAGATGGCTCCTGAAGATATGACCAAGACTACTTTTACCACTCCGTGGGGTACATATTGTTATAAGGTGATGCCTTTCGGTCTTAAGAATGCTGGTGCAACATATCAACGAGCTATGGTGACTCTTTTCCATGATATGATCCATAAAGAGATTGAGGTGTACGTCGATGATATGATTGCAAAATCCCAAACCGAGGAGGAACATTTGGTATATCTTGAGAAATTGTTTGCTCGTTTGCGAAAATTCAAGTTGAGGCTTAATCCAAACAAGTGCACTTTTGGAGTGCGATCAGGAAAATTACTTGGATTCATTGTGAGTCAACGAGGGATTGAGGTCGACCCTGATAAAGTAAGAGCAATACAGAATATGCCAGCACCAAAGAATGAAAAAGAAGTTCGAGGGTTCCTTGGGAGATTGAATTATATAGCCAGGTTCATTTCTCATCTCACTGACACTTGTGAACCCATCTTTAAATTGTTGCGCAAGAATCAAGATATCTGTTGGGATGATCATTGCCAAGAAGCCTTCAAAAAGATCAAACAGTATCTCCAAGAGCCACCAATCCTCATGCCTCCGGTTCCTGGAAGACCGCTCCTTATGTACTTAACCGTGCTTGAAGGATCTATGGGGTGCGTGCTGGGCCAGCATGACGAGTCTGGTCGAAAAGAGTGCGCCATTTATTACCTGAGCAAAAAGTTTACCGATTGTGAAACCCGTTACTCACTACTCGAGAAAACTTGCTATGCTTTGGTATGGGCTGCTCGCCGACTAAGGCAGTACATGTTGACTCACACCACTCTATTGATCTCCAAAATGGACCCGATAAAGTACATCTTTGAAAAACCGGCCCTTACAGGAAGACTAGCCCGGTGGCAAATGCTTTTATCAGAATATGATATCCAGTATGTCACACAGAAGGCCATCAAAGGAAGTGTCCTTGCAGATCATCTTGCTCATCAGCCATTAGAAGAGTATCAGTCAATGAAGTTTGACTTTCCTGATGAAGATATCATGAAACTGGATGATAATGAAGGACCCGAACCAGAAGAGCGATGGACTCTCACGTTCGACGGTGCATCAAATGCTATGGGCCATGGTATTGGGGCAGTTTTGACTTCTCCTCGTCAAACTCACATCCCTTTCACAGCTAGAATATGCTTTGATTGCACAAACAATGTCGCAGAGTACGAAGCCTGCATAATGGGCCTCGAAGCAGCCATTGATATGAGGATCAAGATCCTTGAGGTTTATGGGGATTCTGCCTTGGTCATACATCAAGTAAGAGGTGATTGGGAAACACGGCACCCCAATTTAGTTCCTTATAGGGACTATATCTTGGAGTTGTTGCTCGCTTTCGAGGAAATCACTTTTGATCACATCCCACGAGAGGAGAATCAATTGGCAGACGCTTTGGCTACCTTGGCAGCAATGTTCAGAGTTAGCTCCCCTAAGGAAGTGCCAGACATAACGATCCTCCGTTACAAAGAGCCTGCCCATGCATTCCCTGCTCATTGTCTCACTACTGAAGATGTGTACGATGAAAAGCCATGGTATTACGACATCAAGAGGTATGTTGAGAAGCAAGAGTATCCCGAAGATGCTACGATTGGTGATAAGCGAACGCTTCGAAGGTTAGCATCCAAATTCTTCTTGTCAGGAAACGTCCTGTACAAAAGAAACTATGATTCAGTTTTGCTCAGATGCGTGGATAGACACGAAGCAGAATTGATCATGCGGGAAATTCATGAAGGATCTTTTGGAACTCATTCCAGTTGACATTCTATGGCCAAAAAGATCTTGCGAGCAGGATATTATTGGATGACGATTGAAAGTGATTGTTATGTGTATGTGAAGAAATGTCACAAATGTCAAGTGTATGCTGACAGAATTCATGTTCCTCCGACTCCTCTAAATGTCCTGACATCGCCTTGGCCCTTTGCTATGTGGGGCATAGACATGATTGGCCGGATAGAGCCACAAGCTTCGAATGGACACAGATTTATTCTTGTTGCTATCGACTACTTCACCAAATGGGTTGAAGCTGCTTCTTACAAGAACGTGACCAAGCAAGTCGTTACTCGCTTCATCAAGAAAGAGATCATATGCCGATATGGGGTTCCAAACAAGATCATCACTGATAATGGGTCCAATCTTAATAACAAGATGATGGCAGAGTTGTGTGAAGAGTTCAAGATTGAACATCACAATTCATCACCCTATCGGCCAAAGATGAATGGCGCAGTCGAAGCTGCTAACAAGAATATAAAGAAGATTGTCCAGAAAATGGTTAGAACGTATAAAGATTGGCATGAGATGTTGCCATTTGCTTTGCATGGCTATAGAACCTCGGTTCGTACTTCAACTGGGCCAACTCCCTTCTCTCTTGTCTACGGTATGGAGGCCGTACTACCTGTCGAAGTGGAAATTCCTTCGTTGAGAGTCTTGATGGACGCCAAACTCGATGAAACAGAATGGGTTCAAACGAGGCTTGATCATCTCAATCTAATTGAGGAGAAACGCTTATCTGCTATCTGCCATGGCCAGTTGTACCAAAAGAGGATCAAGAAAGCGTATGACAAGAAGATTCGGCCTCGAGAATTCCACACAGGTGACCTAGTCGTAAGGAAGATCTTGCCAATTCACACTGATCCAAGGGGCAAATGGACTCCCAACTATGAGGGACCATACATTGTGAAGAAAGCATTTTCAGGTGGTGCTTTAATCCTGACAAAGATGGATGGGGAAGACGTTCCGCTTCCAGTCAATTCTGACTCAGTCAAAAAATACTACGCATAAAAGACCCGCTAGGTCGACGTACCTAGGCAAAAATAAGGGCATCCCGACAAACCAAAAGGGTTTGGGCAAAAGTTAGGGATAAAACAAAAAAGAATAACCCGCTAAGTCGAAAACCCGAGAGGTCGACTTAGGCAAAAAGGGGCATCCCGCTGGATTGAAAACCCGAAAGGGCGATCCAGGCAAAAGTTAGGGACCAAAAGCGAGAGGCTGCAGTCTGAATATTCTTCACAAAGACCACTATACGCCCTTGGCAGAACAGACGGATCAGTCCAACCACTGCCCTTCTGAAGCAAAGCATTGAGAGGATCGAGGATTTGGGAACTGTAGCAATATCAGTTTTAATGGAAATCCGAGCATTCATCTTTGCCATTTTGCTCTTTGCATTTTATTTTCTTTTTCGCAACTACCTCATTTAGGAGTTGCTTCCTTGTACAGAAGCCTATTCACAGGCATTCCATCAATAAAATGATCTTTTGACGCAAAAGCTTTCTTTCTTTCTTTTCATTTTTGCGCATGCGAGGTGATTTAATTCGTTATTAAACATTGCATTGAAAGCATGGGGTAATAATCGCAAAGTCAAAACGAAACATGATGTTACATAAACCTAAAAGTGCTCTAAGGGGCACCCTTTGCATCCAAGCGTTGTTTTCTGTGCAGGTTGCAGGTTCTAGCCGTCATCTTGGCTCATGGTATGTCACAAAGGTCATCATCATCCCGCATAAGAGTTCCAAGGTATAATTCATCAGCACTGGTAAGCATGGAGCACATGAAAAGGTCCATATCCCTCTTCCATATAGCAGACGAAGAGTGGTCTCTCAAAACTCATAATTCCCCAAGCAGCATAGGATGTAAGGAAAGTCGAGCAAAATCATTTCATCCCCAGCAGAGCTATGCTCCAACCCTCAACGCAGTTACTAATAATCTTTGGTACTGTGGGGTTTCCAATATCAATTCACAATGATGGTTCAAGATCACAGGCAACGGACCCCAATGGTCCTACTTTTCTAATCCATCAAGGGCCTTTATTTGGCACTGCATATAGTTTTCATTGCATATAACATTGCATCCTCAAAAGCGTAGCATATCCGTCAAAAGCGGAACATTATGCCACAGAAAAGTCAAACATGCATACAAAGCATAAGCCAGATAATGCAAATCATCCCTCAATCAGGACAATGATACATCCCCATATAAAATGTCCTCACAGACTCCAATTGATATCTGCTACTACATTACAAATCTCCTCAAACCATGGTGCCAATACCTGGTATCCTCAATCCCCAAAAGAAGTCTCATGTTCTCTCCCCAATGTGGATCGGATACAATGTCTTTCTTCGTCAGAATCGTTGTCTCCGAGGTTATTTTCCGTATGCTGCGTGCAGATTAGAGCGTGAATGAGGGTGGGCATTCAACCCATCTCATTTTTCAACCGTTTGAATAACCATACTTGGTGTGTGGCAATTCGAACGATTGCCGCTCTTGAAGAGTTACACCCCGCCTTTTGGCCTGAGGGATTAATGTAATTCTTATGCTTCGTAAGCATCGATATTCCCGTAATCCCCAGTGGTTACTATCGCCTTCTTGTCGAGTCTAGTCGTCACTAGTCTTGTTGTGGTTATTTCCCGTGTGCTGCGTGCAAATTAGAGTGCGAATGAGGGTGGACATTCAACCCATCTCATTTTTCAATCGTTTGAATAACCATACTTGGTGTGTGGTAATTCGGACGATTGCCACTCTCGAAGAGTTACACCCCGCCTTTCGCCTGAGGGATTAATGTAATTCTTATGCTTCGCAAGCGTCAACATCTTCGTGATTATGTCTTTTGATCGAGTCTAGTCGTCACTAGTCTCCGTGGTCCCTTCCCCCGTATGGGAAAACTTTTCAGGTCCAACCCCCGTGTTGTGAATCCTTTGCCTTCCGACCTTCAAACCCTTCAAAGCCCAGTTCCCATCCTGGCAAACCCCTTCAAAACCCAGTTTCTGTCCTGGCAAGCCATTTCAAAACCAATTCCCAATCCCTGGCCTCAGTGTTGTTAATAATCTTCTCTTGCTTCGGCCTCATTGTTTATCCTCATCTTTTCCAATTCTTGTGGATCGTAGGTCCGTCGACCTTATCCTTATCTTTTCCAATTCTTGTGGATCGTAGGTCCGTTGACCTTATCCTCATCTTTTCCAATTCTTGTGGATCGTAGGTCCGTTGACCTTATCCTCATTTTTTTCATTCTCGTGGATCGTAGGTCCGTTGACCTTATCCTCATCTTTTCCAATTCTTGTGGATCGTAGGTCCGTTGACCTTATCCTCATCTCTTTCAATTCTTGCGGATCGTAGGTCCGTTGACCTTATCCTCATCTCTTTCATTTCTTGTGGATCGTAGGTCCGTTGACCTTATCCTCATCTCTTTCATTTCTTGTGGATCGTAGGTCTGTTGACCTTATCCTCATTTTTTGTGGATCGTAGGTCTGTTGACCTTATCCCCATCTTTTTCATTTCTTGGGGATCGTAGGTCCGTTGACCTTATCCTCATCTTTTTCAATTCTTGTGGGTCGTAGGTCCGTTGACCTTACCCTAGTTTCGAGTCACGGATCGTAGGTCCTACCTTTCCATCAAACCCGTATTTTCCAACCACAGTTTCAGACAACAATCATTTCCTTTGAGAACCTTGTATTGGCACTTCGGCTACGTTACAAGCTATCACCATTCTCCCAATTACTCACTGTAAATATTTCCATCAGAAAAAACAAAATTCTCCTTCCCCAGCAGATATCAAAACAAAAACAAAGAATAAAGATCACTCCATCTTTTCAGGACAAATTTCAGGTCTTTGATATTTAATCTTCTTCTACCTCGAATGTTCGAAGGCTAACGCAATCTCACCTTCAGGTTTAAGATGACTAAATAGGGGCACCTGTCATACCCCAAATTTGTCCTACCCCTTTACTTCTAACTGGCTTAGGCTTTGCATTCATGTACATACATCACTTAGGTCATAATCCATACTCATGCATTCATATCATGGGTGCTATTCAGAGGCTAGCAAGAAAAAGCTCTATTGCAAAGAATTTTGATCAGAGAATAAGGAGACTGAGGTATAATCATGTGGTTCTATGTTCAGGGAAGTCCTCCTGGATTGGGGTTTCTCTTTGTCTCAAGTCAAGGCATTGATTGAAGGATATTGGCTTGCAAATCATCCGGTTCTTTAAATCAGGGTTTCTTTGACCAAAGTCAACCAGTTGACTTTCTGGTCAACATTTAATCAGGAATGGTTTCTATGTGTGAAAAGCTCCTCACACTGACTATGTGGATGTGTTTGTTTGACTGGATTTGACTGGAAGAGATTTAATCGGGAATTTCACCAGTAGTCGGAAAATCAGAACAGTTGACTTTCGGGTCAAAATCAGAAGAATTATTCAAATATTGACTTTTGGTGGAAAATCGGTCAAGAAAAGTCGAGGAATGAATAAAATCGGGAATTTGACAAAAGTTGCCAAAAATAGAAAATGACAAAAATGGAAAGTTTTATACTTAGAAATTTTCTTGATTCTTGAAAGCTTGATGAATAGTCCACTTCACCATCAAATTACACGTGTCAAAAGTCCTTATTTCAGAAAATTTCCAACATCAAAAATGTTCAGATCATGGCATGCTACAATTCTCTAGTTGAAATTTTTCTCATTTGAAGCTTGGTTGAGAAGATAAGTTGGTTTGAAGTTAGAGGAAACACATTGTTTCAAGTCATACAGCTAAGTAAAATTCTGGACATGTGTGATGCAATGCATCGAACACTTGGCGTGCTAACTTTGAGAGTATCTTTAGGAGCCCACAAAGATCCATGAAGCGCAAACTTGTCATCCATCTGTTCCTTACCATGCCCTCTATTCAATAAGCCAAGAAGCAATTCAATTGAGTGAATATTGAACATAATACGAAGCTCCAAAGTGGCCTCCTCGCTAAGCCTAAATTACACATCTGGCCAGGCAGGAATCTGAGTCACGCGCAAGCAATCTAACAAGCAGGTGGCGTGCCATAATGGAAGTCAGTTTTAGAGCAACACGAAGGTCCATTGATTGCAAACTTGGTACTAGTCCCTTCCCCTCCATGTGCTCTTTCTAGTGGTACCAAAGTCATGGAAGGTGGACCTGTAGCGAGTGAGCTACAAGTGTTCAAAGTCATGACCCAGCCAAGACATGTGTTTCCAAGAACCTGGGCCAGAGACTAGGGCACAAGCGAGGCATTTGATCAAGCATATGGTGGGTCATTTTCAAGAGAGTATTTAGAGAACCACAGTCGCCCCTTGGATTCAAAATCAACGTAAAACGCTTCCCTTCCATGTTATCTACCTAGTGGACTAATAATGTTAATAGTTGATTACGGGAATGGAGCATTAAAGTGATGCCCATGAGAAGTGGCATTCGAGAGGACGCCGGGCCAGATTCCAGGTTAACCACGCACAAGGCTACGGGCATGAGGGTATGCAGGAGGCTTACTACGAATTCTTCATAGTTTGTTCACAAAGTGGCTGAGGAAAAGATCCAGTATGTTGCAACCCCACCATAACTCCCCTACACCATGTATATATAAGAACAGTGAGCCTTCACTAAAGAAAAAGGAGCTCCATTTTCACACTTGATAACTTCATTCTCCACTTCCTTTTCCCAGCTCCACATCTTCACTCTCTCCTCTCTCTCTCCACCTTAACCGTTTCTAGCCTCCACAACAAACTCTAAAAAGCCACCGTAACAACCTTCTATCTCTAGCACACACCACCCTCAACCACCGCATATTTTCACCAAGAACCTTCATCCTTCAACCATTCCCGATCTCATCCATCGCCACCACCTTCAACCTCCAAGCTTCAATAACCGAATCACTTCCACCTTCCTTTTCAACAATCATCATTGTACCTGCATCATCATCTTCTCAGATTCGTAATGCCATCATCAACGTCCTCTTGAAGCAAGTTTCACTGCCATCGAAGAAAGAGGATCATACACGATTCTTGAGTTTTATTTCTCAAGAGAGCCTCACCATACGAAGATCAAGATCTTATAGAGTCTTCTGAGGTTTCGTTCAAGACCTGAAGGTGAGTCCTGTAAATCTTCCTTAGCATCTTAAATCATACGCTACTAATCATGTATTAAGCGTTGTGCTCATGCGTTTCTCTCCGATTCTGAAATTTGATTCCAACATTGATGAAGTGCTTCTTGCTTAAAGTGCGTAAATCGTGTTTTTCGAACTCGTTATCTGATTATAAGTGTGTTGTTAGGATTGGAGCAAATTTCAATTCAAATCATGGTTTCATATAGGTGTTCGGTTAGGGTGTTAGAAGTTTCGAAACAAAAATCTAAGGCCATATTTGAGGTCAGTGCGAGAATCTGAGTGGAACGGTATGCGTTTCAGTGATTTCTGGGCATGATGTTGTTAGTTGGTGGTGGTGCTCACCGGAGAGGATGACCGGAGTATCTCCGGCGTCTAGACCTTATTCCTTTTCTCCTCTCCCGTGAAGCACGCGTGGCTCACATGCGTTGGTTTATTCTCCTTTTCTGATGCGTTTTGTTGTTTTGCATATGATTGGAATGGCTTGATGACGTGTGGTGATTGGCTGGAATGTTTAATTTTGTCCTTTCTGACTTAAGTGGGATTGACCAATTGATGTTGGTTCTTATTATCCTTTTGCATGTCACGTTATTTTCTGGTACTTGATAACATAATATAAAAACAATGAACGAAAGAATAATTGGATTGATGCCATGCTGGACCATGCGCGTGTGGGCCTAGCCCCCATATCTGGATCTCACCCCCTAGTGCACTAATACACCACCATCTCCTGTAACTGGGCCTGAGCGCCCTAGCTATTACCACCCCCGTTTCTCTGGCCCAGTTTTGCTATAACTGATTTCAGTTCATTAAAAGTTACTGATGCACCCCCTGCAGTTTAAAATCTAGTTTTCATTTTAATTTTGTTTGCTTTTATTTTTAGTTCATAATTCCAATTTTTTAAACAAATAAAAATACATAAAAAATTGTTTAGATATTTTAGAGTGTGTAAATAATTGTCATGATTTTTGTTAATTTTTTCTTAATTGTTTTAATCCTCTTAATAAATCTTTTCCTTTACAACACTTGAATATTTTTTTGTTTAATACTTCCTTGTAAAAAACTCGTTAATAGACTTAGGAATTATTTTTTAGTCTCGATTTTTTTGTATAGAACTAATAGATGTATGTATGCTCGTGGATATCGTTTGTTCGCTATAGTTCTCAATTTTGTTCGTCGCATATTGATTTTCTTTTACCTACTCCATGTATAGTTTTTTGTTGTTAATAAATTGTATAGTTTATCATTTTAATTCCCTTGTATAGACAACTTAGACTAGAATTAGGAATAGTTCCCTTATCATCTTCTTTTCCTTTTCAACTTTTAAAATACTTAATAAATACTGATAAAGATCATACGGTTTTCTATTTTCTTAGTAAGAAAGAAATGATTGGGGTGTAGGGCCCGATGTATGTTCTTTCCTACTTAGCGGAGAAGAAATGGTTGAGGTGTGAAGCCTCGATGTATTTCTTAACCGTTATTTAGAGAAACGATTGTGGTGTAGGCCTCGATGTGCATTCTCTAAATATTCACAAAAGAACTCCTTTTTGTATTTCCTTTACCTAGCGGAGAAGAAATGATTGAGGTGTGAAGCCTCGATGTATTTCTTAACCGCTATTTAGAGAAACGATTGTGGCGTAGGCCTCGATGTGCATTCTCTAAATATGTAAAACAAAACTCTTTTTGGTATGATCTAAGTCACAAACAAACCCCCATAAAAAATACCAACCAAAAACACTTAAAACACTAATAAATGGTCAGATTTAAAGCAAAAGTAAGGAAGTGATGCGAGACCTTGTAGTGGGTTCTCGTCATCATGGAATTACCCTAAAAGATACAAACCAATCTCTTTTTCTCCTTTCTAAGGGCACCGTTATTTCCGCTCGTACGCATCGTAGGTCGATCCCTTATGCAAGAGCGCGAACGTTGACTCCGCCCAACTAAAAAACACAAAACAAACAGAAAATCTTGAGCCGAGCTACGGTAACTCTGATTCCTGAAAAGGATACGTAGGCAACGGGGTAGGGCCCGTGCGAGTACAATTCTTTATTTTCCCTACATTTTGCATTCATTTCGCATATAGACATAGACATAGTACACACCCTTTAGATAGAAACAAACTAGGTGGATACCATCGAGTACGATGGGCGCGAGGGGTGCTAATACCTTACCCTCGCGTAACCGACTCCTGTACCTAGATTCTCTGGTCGAAAGACCTCGCTCTTATCCTTTGTTAGGTTTTCTGATATTCCTTTCCCTTATGGGATAAATATATTAGTGGCGAATCTGTTCATTTTTTCGCGAGCGTGCGACACCCTTCAGGTTTCCTCATCAGGATCGTTTCATCTATATCTCCATACAAGAACGCGGTCTTCACATCCATGTGTTCCAGTTCAAGGTCGAACTGTGCCACCATGGCAAGCAACATTCAAATGGACCTATGCTTCACAACAGGAGAAAACACATCATTGAAGTCGACACCTTCTTTCTGAGTGAAACCCCTTGCAACTAACCTTGCCTTGTATCTTTTCGACGTCACTCATTCAATTCCTTCCTTAACTTTGAAAATCCATTTACAGCTGACTAATCTTGCCCCAACAGGTTTCTTGATCAGTTCCCAAGTGTGATTATCATGAAGATATTTCATCTCCTCATAACTTCCTTGTAGTCTCTAGGTTCTTCGTCTAGAACCTCACTTGCAGAGATTAAGGCATAAGCTATAAGATCTGCATATCCAAGTCTCGGAGGTGCCTTGATGAATTTTCTCGACCTATCTCTTGACAATAGGTAGTCATCGACAGTTTCCTCAACTTCCTTAGCATCTTCTGCTTCTTCTTCGACTTCATCTAGAATATGCAATTCAGCATCAACTTGCTCCACCTCAACAGGAATCTCTATCTGTTCCAGCCCTTCTGCATTTCGACCATCATCATCAGTTTTCTTGAAAGCCATCTCAGCTTCATTGAAAACTACATCTCGACTGGTGATACACCTCCTGTGACCAGGCTCTAAGCACCATAGCCTATAAGCTTTGACTCCATCAGGGTATCCCATGAACATGCATTTCAGAGCTCTAGGTTCGACCTTGTCTTGCCTAATGTGAGCATAGGCTACGCAACTAAATACTCTCAGTTTGTCAAGATCTGGTGGATGTCCCGACCAAACTTCTTCAAGTGTCTTCATATCTAACGCTGTCGAAGGACATCTGTTTATCAGATATGTTGCTGTCGAAACAGCCTCGGCCTGAAACACCTTCTTTAATCAGGCACTAGTCGACATGCATATGACTCTCTCCAAAATAGTTCGATTAAACCTTTCAGCCAAACCATTTTGTTGTGGAGTACCTGCAGTAGTTCTATGCCTTACAATACCAGAGGCAGCACAAAAATTGTCAAATGCCTCATTGCAAAATTCAAGGCCATTATCGGTTCTCAACCTCTTGACCTTCCTGCCAGTCTGATTTTCGACCAGAGTCTTCCAACTTTTGAAATTCTCAAAAGTTTCATCCTTAGTCTTCTAGATGAATACCCATAACTTCATGGAATAATCATCTACTATGGATAGGAAATACCTCGCTCCAGAATGTGATGCACACCTTGCAGGCCCCCAAAGATCAGCATGGATGTAATCAAGGGATCCATGTGTTCTTTGTTTACCTTTGTTGAACTTCACTCTGCAAGATTTTCCAAGTACACAGGGTTCACAAAAATTCAGCTTTTCGACTTTGTCTCCACCAAGCAGATTTTGTTTCCCTAATTCGACCAGACCCCTTTCACTGACATGGCCCAATCTCATGTGCCGGTTTTTTTTCTTCGACAATGGTTTCGTGGATGCAACATTTGTCGAACCACTTACAACTTGAGCCTCAAGGGTATACAAGCCTTGTTTCTTCACGCCTCTCAAGACTTATTTCGACCCCTTCATGACTCTTAGGATACTTTTCTCTCCTTGGAAAACATATCCTTTCTTGTCGAATTCACCAAGAGAAAGAAGATTTCTCTTCAAATCAGGAACATACCTGACTTCAGTTAATAACCTTATTGACTCATCATGGAGCTTGAATCTCACAGATCCAACACCTGCAATCTTGCAAGCTTTGTTGTTTCCCAGCAGTACTGATCCATCATCTTGATCACATAATTCCTCGAACAAGTCTTTGTTTGGAGTCATGTGCCAAGTGCAACCTGAATCTATAATCCACTCCTTCCTAGAGTCACTGCTCGAAACCACAAGGACATTAGATGATTTGAAATCATCTTGAACAATGGCCGCATTGCCATTATCCTTACCTCCATGATCTTTCAACCGTTCAGGGCACACATTTCTTGTGTGACCCTCCTTCTTACAATTATAGCATCGAATGCCAGATGCTTCTCCACTGAAATACTTCAACTGGCTTTTGCTCTTCTTCTTGTCGAACTTACCATCCTTACGCAAAAAATTTCCTTTAACGGCCAAACCTTCACCAACAGTCGAAGATTTATGCTCCTTTCGTTCTTTCAAGTCCTTATAATACAGGGTGATTGAACTTCTTCAAAGGTCAGGGACTCCCTTCCATACAGGAGAGTTTCTTTGAAGTGAGAATGTGATCAAGGCAAAGCGCACAATAGTAACAGCGCATGATCTTCATCATCAATCTTCACATCAATATTTCCAAGATCAATAATCATCTTGTTGAACATATCCAACTGCTCAGCCAATACTTTGTCTTCAATCATCTTGAATGAATACAAAGCTTGCTTCACGTAGAGTCGATTTACCAGCGATTTGGTCATGTACAAACTTTTAAGTTTCACCCATAACACTGATGTCGTCGTCTCCTTTTATACCTGTCGGAGAACCTTATCACCAAGGTTCAACAAAATTGCGTTGTGTGCTTTCTCGATCATAGTCGTCTTCTCCGATGCCGTTAATTCAGCATTCATGGCTGTCTCTCCCTTCAACGCTTCCAAGCAACCCTGCTGAACCAGTAGGGCTTTCATCTTCAAGCACCACAGACCAAAATCATTCACTCCGGTGAACTTTTCAATCTCATACTTTGTTGAAGGCATCTTCTCCATGCTCACCGCACCAATTTGTTGTGAATTAAATGCCAAGAACAAAGTATAATGCAAAGAAAGAATAAAGAAAAAGGAAGAAGAAGAACACAAGAATTGGTTATAACTGCTATTCCTTTACTTTCTCTTAGAAAACAAGATTACAAGTTTACAAGAATAACAAATAACCTCTCTCACCCTAAATTAGGATTTGTTGTGTTGCAATGATGAGAGACTAGTATGTTATTTATAATAAAACCTAACATACTAACTAATGGGCTTTTTCCACAATGCCCATTACACAAGCCAACTTAATAAACAAGCTAACTTAACAAATTAGGGTTTAAACACTAAACCTAATTTAACATGCTAACAACCCTAGCATCTTCGACACAAGCATGTGAACAACCTTCGACTTCATGCTTAATCTTGTCGAACTAAGAAGCTACCCATCGACCATACTAGAGTTCGATCCAATATCTCACAAATAGAGAATAAATTTTTTTAAAAAGTGAAGATGAATTTTTAGAGGTTCCACATATAAATATATTTGATGCGGCATAATTTATTTGATGTGACATAATTTAGATGACATGGATAAAAATTCGAGATTCAGATTTACTCCCTCCGGTCTTTATTATAAGAGAAAGTTTACTTTTTATATTTATTTAATGATTAATGTATCTGGTTCATATTTATGCCAAATACATTGATTATTCCATAAATTAAAAAGTAAATTTTCTTTTATAATAATAACCATATTACAGGGGTAATCCAAAAATATGTATTGTAGAGGACAAAGCGAAAATGCCTATATTACAAAAGAAAAAAGTGATATTAACCAAAAAAATATATATAAATTGTTTTTTAAAGTTTATAAAATTATTTTATAGTGGAGTTATAAGTAATTAAAGGTATTATAATTAGTTATTAAATTAATAGCTTTTTTATTGTTATTGGGTGTTGAACCCTTGACATATAATAGAGAATAAACTTTTTTGAAAAGTAAAGATGAATTTTAGAGATGTCAGATATAAATGTATTTGATGCGGTATAATTTATTTGATATGGCATAACTTAGATGACATGGATAAAAATTCATAATTTTGATTTAATTTTTTTGTCCTTATTAAAAAAAATTACTTTTAGATTAATTGAATTAAAGTATCTGTTCCATATTTACCAAATATATTGATTATTTCATTAATCTAAAATTTAAATTTTCTATATAATAAAGTTCAGATGAAATAATATACTCTATCTATTGACTAGATACATTTTATTAAGACCAAAGAAAGTTTAATTTTGTGGGTTTTATCAATTCTATTCAATAAAATTGAACATATTAAAATATGTGTTTTAGTACACTTCATCCCTGGTATACAATATGTTGCTGGTTTTGTGAGTCGCAATTTTTCATTAAGGTCTTTCCCAATAATATTTCACATGACTACACACCTTTACATGGGAGTTTGACACGTGCGAAGGTGGCAATAGACATAAAAAGTTCTCTTGGTTTGTGAAGAAGCAGATTATTTACAAAGTGCTTAGTGCACGCCAAGAATCTTTTGTTTTTTAGGCTTTGGACAGTGCAATATTGCTTGGTTTTGAAGCTTGTGTTTATTTATTAATCATTAATTTTAGTATATTTTATTTTATTTAGATTTAGTACTACTTATTTATCATGGCAATATCTTTTTCTAAGTGACACGTGCACGTGGTCATGTTCTAAATTTTTTCGATAAATATTATAATGGGTGCTTCTTTTAAAGTGAATTAATTAATTAATTAATTAATTAATATCAAATCTAAAAAATGCTTGTTTGATCCAACATGCACTTTACCTTTCTTTGCATTTATGCAATTTCATTGGAAGACATCTTTTTCTATATATAAACAAAGTGTTGGCATTGGTTAGTACCCAAAAAAGTGTTGTTATTTCTATACGTTTGTTCTAGGAAGATTTTAATGTTATTATCATGGATAGCAAGATGACATTAAAAAACTCCAAATTAAATTCGTATTGAAAAGCAATAACATTGAGAGGTCAGTGTTTTACTTCTTTATAAACTATTTTGGATTTTAGATACCTAGATAATTTTTTGTCTTCTTTCTTTTTTACTTGTCTTATTCAACTTTTCAATGCAAATGAAAAATGACCATAAGTTTAAGTTTGTACAAGTACTATATTTCTATTTTTGTATTCTAGTTTTAGAATTTAGTGAGAAATTTAATTTGGCCTGGTTTTTGTACTATGGTGATACAGTAAAGTTTATTTGATTATCCAAAATGAAATTAATGTTTCGGTCCCTAGCTAGCCTTCTTCATGAAAGAAACAACAAGAATTTCTTTTATATATATATATATATATATATATATATATATATATATATATATATATATATATATATATATATATATATATATATATATATATATAAAAGAATGCTTAAGCAAAATCAATCAGCACGTTTATCATATCACTACTACAAAAAAACACATCTAACATCTGACGCGAAATGCATTTGACGTTGGATACGAAAGCGAGGTAACGTAGGTCGTCATGAAAAGCTACCCCTTATCACCTCGGTTATTAAAATGCCGAGGGATAAAGATAACTGCACGTGGATTTGATTATCAGCATCAACATTTTTATTATTTTTAGAATTGGATGGAGAACCACAACAACAAGAACAAAATTAGCAAGAACAAGAATAACATCAATGACACAATTCATTGGGAATCTACAATGTACATATAATTAAATCAAATTATGTGTAAGAAGGAGTGGAAGGAATATCAAAGAAGGAAAAAAGAAATTTGAAAAGACAAAGAGATGTAATCTTTCAACAGCTCAAGGTAGCTAGTCTACCAGAAGACCTTTCCAACTTCCAAGATAAGAAAATGTGGAGAATTAAAGAAGCAATAATTAGACTGAATTACTAGTAATTGACATTCGTGGAATCTTTTGGCTTTTAGAATTCTAAAGATCAGAGAAAAGGAAGAATCAATATAAAAGCGAAAGAACTTCATCTAGAGAAATAAGAGAAGAAGAAGAATCAAAATGAGTACTTTCGCTGAAACTTTATCCAAAGAAATCAAAGAAGAGGTCCAAATCATGAAATAACCAAAACAGAAATTGAGTGCTTCATCTAATGCTGAGAGAATAGAAGCTGAATTGGATGTAAGGGTCCAAGTCGTTGAAAGAGACCATGCTGCTACCGAACCTTTGAGACCCAGGAGAGCTCCCAAGAAGAGGAGATCAAGAAAAATAAAGGTGAAAATGACATTCATCATCGATTTTGATGATGATGATGATGATGATGAAGCAAATTATACTTGGTCAAACTTTCTGTCATCCAGAGGATTTAGATATGATTAATAAAAAATGAACCTTTTATAATTTTACTTAATGAAAGTTTTATTCTATGGTGTCTTATCTGTTAGCTTAAAGTTACAACTAATTTAGGGGTTTCATTCTATGGTTTCATACACATTAATCTATCAACATTCATCCTATACTGAATTTTAATAAAACTAAAATAAAAATAAAGGAAATGCTTTCATATTTAAAAATTATAACTTACAATAAATTATCTTGGAGAGATTCAAGTTTTTCTCATATTCATTGATTCTAGAGGCAGTTTGTACGTTAACCATCCAAAACACCAAAACCTAAAACAACAAAAAAATGTAATGTTCCTCAACAATAACAACATGCAAGAACAACCGTAATAGAGAACAACAACAAAAACAAGAACAACAGTAATGGAGAGCAACAAGAACAACGATAATGGAGAACAACATCAACAACAAGAACAACTGTAATGGAGTACAACAACAATAACAACAACAACAACAATAATAACATACCAGTGAGAGACTTTTTTCGTTCTCTATGACTATTTGGAGAAGAAGTGTTCTTTCGTTAGGGCTCGAAAATTGATTTAGATAGACACTTAAGAAATTAAAAAGATAAAAATTATTTATCTCAAATAATATAAAAATCGAGGTAACAAACCATCACGTAAAATCTACAAAAAATAAAGGCGCCTTTTTGGTTACATAAAAAATAAAAAATAGGGAGTTTTTATCTCAATTTTACAGAAAACTGAGGTAACATATTCGTCGTAAAATCTAAAAAAAATAAAGGCACCTTTTTGGTTCCATATAAAACATTTAATAAAAGGAGTTGAGAATCGAACCTCAAACCCTGAGCATATATTTATGTCGGTTTTATTTAAATTCGAGGTAACTGATTTATTATTATTATTATTTAATAAAAAAAGGCGCTCCAGTCACATGTACCCGCAGTTTTTTATCTTATGTGGTGAAAGCTTCGTCTAAAAAGCGTTATTTGTTGTAGTGTATGGGGCTTTAATCACTAAGGGTATGTTTGGATTGATGGAATGTGATGGAATGGAATGGAGTGGAGTGGTATTTAATTAGATTCCATTGTTTGGATTTATAAAGAATGGATGGAGTGGAATGGAATATGATGGAATCCATTCCATCCTATTCCATCATATCCTTCAATTTTCATTCCACCCAATTTGAGGTGTATGCAATGGAATAAACTAAAATATTCTATTCCGCTCCGTCAAACTATAAAATATACACAAACAATGGAATGGAATCTCAATACCATTCCGCTCCGCTCCACTCCATTCCATCATGTTCCACTCCGTTCCGCTCCGTTCTAGTCCATCAATCCAAACATAGCCTAAGATATTAACGATTGTTGGAGTTGACGTTATGGGTGAATCAGTGGACGTGATCCACACCAAGATCAACTACTTCTCAGTCAGTAGCACGATGGTTCATATGAAAATTAAGGATCGAATCGATGGATGAAGGCGAAGTCGTAGCCCAACCAGCTGTAGATAATACAACCTTCAATGCTCTTGTGGATATCTGTCAACAAAATACCCTATCCATTTAGAATTTGGCAAAGAACATGTAGGTAATTAAGAAAAACATCTCAAGAGATGATGATATTAATGACAATGAGTAGTCTCATTTATATGTTTTATCCTTAATATCTATGTGTGTTTAATTTTTTTTTTTGCTTTCTAGAATTATTTCAATTTCCACAATTTTCTACTTTCTATAATTTGAATTCTAATATTTGAATTAATAAAGTAATATTTTCCTTTCTTACAAAAATTTGTTTGACTTATGTAAACAATGTGTTTGAATATTTACATTTTTATCTATCATATTTATCCACCTTTTTTTATTATGACAAATGGGGAGAAGTATACTCTCATGGGAGTTCATTATACTCTTTACTTACGTGAGGGGGAATTTAACCACTCTAAATTTTAGCCACCTACTTTATCTTTTATCACCTTCTTGAGAGATGTGTTGTCATCATCAAAAAGGGGGAATAATGTGGATCTATGTGTTTCCAGGTGTAATCAAGAAGTGGTCCAAGATGATGAAGCTCGTGGATAGTAAGATACAAGTCAATTAGTAGTTGCTTAGTTTTTATGATGAAATGGTTTTGATGATGAAAACACTTAAAGTCAAGCAATTGTTGAAGTTAGCTCAGCGGTCAAAGATGCACAGGATGGTTGATCAAGTTTTCTTCCCAAAGACATTTGCTTAAAGTCAACACTTAGTCCAAAGACTCCCAAGTGAATACTTAGGACTTTTGATCATCGGTGGTTTAAAATTTAAATATCTCAGATGATGGTAGCTAAATTAAAATATCTCAAACCTCATCAAGAAGACTCGAGGTTTTTGTGTGATGCTAAAATCAAAGATAACGATGCTAAGACTTGAAGCTTCTACGAATGAAAGAGAGGAAGTGTGAAAGCCCATATGTACATGTTTGTTTGAATGATTGATGTCTTAGACATAAGGGCATTTTTGGAAGTATTATGCCTAAATCACACACACTTAAAATATTGAGAAGTCTCTCACTTTTTTTTACTAAAATAACAAAAAAAATGCTTTTGAAGTCAAGTCGGATGATTAGGGGTTTGTCTACTTGATTGAAAAAACCTTTTCAAATTGTCTAATCGATTAGATTTATAGCCCAATCGATTAGATGATTCCTGATCGAGTTTCTAAAGGATTATGACAGTCTCTTAATAATTGGTAACGACTGTATATCTAAACTTTCCATTCTAGGCAGCCACAATCGATTATTGACATTGCCTAATCGATTAGGTCATTTATTTGGCCCATGGATTGTTTCCCAATTTACACCATTTCTTGGCCTATAAATAGAGAGCTTCTATATCATTTCAAAACATCAATACAATGTGAAAAACCTCATTTTTAATTTATCTCATAACCTCTCTAAATCTTTCATATTTTTCTCACATATTCTAGCCATAATGCTTTTGAGAGTGTTATAGAGTCTTCGTAAGGATATTGTTTTAGTTGGATATGTGAATTCACACACAAGAGATAGGTGAATTGTGTGGCTCAAAAAATGATGTTTTAAAATTTTTTTTGGAAGTAAAATCTGAGTTAAAAAAATTTGAGAAAAGTTTTAAATAATAAGCAGCGAAAAATAAAATTATGGAATATAAATTGCGGAGAGTAAAGAGTTTAGGGAGAAGAGAGAACACAAAAAATTATAGAGGTTTTATAAAAAAAAACATATTCCTCTTCCCAAAAATTGATCTTGAGAGTATCCAATAAACTTTGAGATATTTTAATAGGTAATACTCATGAACCCCCTTATACAAGAAAAATGATTGACTTCCAACCAAAAATATGACTAAGAATTGAGCAGTTTGACTCTTTTATTCCAAATAACAAATTGAAGCGACTAGTCCGCTTTCCACGAGAATATTGGAGCATTTAGTATTCAAGCTTAAACCTTGGCTTTACCACGAGCTAACCAATAACCTGAGAGTGTGAAGTGTCAAAATACGATTCTGGATAATTTGAAATGAGGGAAGGGACCGCTATTTATAAGCTAGAGGTTGGCTAAAAAAAATTGGTTTCAATGCACTTTAATACTTGCTAATCAATTAACACTTAATGTCAATCAATTAGATACCTTAAATATAATTGATTGTAAGTTCAAAAAGGAAATAAAAGATATCTAGATATTGTGCATCATGAAGATGTTGTGATAATCGCTTAGGTCTCAATTTTGAACCGAGAAAATTGATTAGGTTAAGGTGTCAATCGATTGGCAAAGACAAAACATTTCCCAGAGCTATTCCGACAGCTTCCAACTCTTCCAACACAACTTTAAGATATTTTTGAAGATATTTTCTTGAGAAAAATTTGTTTGAAAAAATGACTTTGTGTGTGTGTTTTAGCCATGCAGTGTTACGAGAATGCTCTAATTTTTATAAAGTATTCACTCAGACTAATTAGGGTAGGTATTTCTTGCGGTTCAAGACTTTGTCAGATACTTTCTTTTGAATAAACTTGCTTGAGTTCACTTGTGATGTGGCTTGAGTTGTATTCCATTTGATTTCCATCATTGAATAGTCAAGTCCATATACTTAATTTTGCATCTTTATCCGCTTAATCGCTTATGCTTGACTTGTTAGAAGACACCAGTTGTCATCATCAAAATTTATTGTCCTTGTTAAAATCATATCACGTGTAAAATAAGATTCCACAATTTTGGGTGAAGGTATAATTGCAAATTTACCAAGAGTAAAATGTTTATCTTGAGTAAATTATTCTTCTTTAGGAAGTGATTATTTTTGTTGGGAGTTAAACCACTTAAAAATCTCTTATTTGTGAAATTAATTTAACTTCCATTTAGTTCGCGAGCTTCGTCATTGAAAAGTTCTCTTTTAGTTTGTGGAAATCAGTCAGTGAAAAATATCCATAACAGTTCTTGAGCTTAGCCCAATTAAAAGATTTATTGATTCGAGGTCAGCCTGGTGTAAAATCTCTCTTGGTTTAAGAGTTCAACCTAGTATAAAAAGTCAATGGGTTTGAGATCAACCTGTTAAAAATATAGGTTTGGTGTGTGGTCAATGCATATAAAATCCTAGTTCAATTTGGAGGTTATCCAACTTACAACTCCGTATTGGTTCGAGACCAGTCTGTGCAAAATCTCTGTTTAGTGTGAAGACTAATCGCTTCAAGCTTGTTCACTGTTTGGTGTGAAGACTAACTGATTCAAGCATGTTCGTTGTTTGGTTAAAAGTTATCCTAAAAACTTAATTTCCTTGTAAAAGGAGGGTCGTGCATTTAACCTTCTAAAAACTCTCAAGCAATAGTGGATACTCTCAGGATCTTCATGGGTAGAGGAGTAGTTCACTTCATTAGACTTAACCTCTATAATTCTCGGGAATAATTTCTCTCTCTTTATCTATTTTATTTTCCACTAAAGGGTTAACCCAAGGCACACTCTCCTAATCAAAGACCTCCTGAACTAGGGTTTTGCATTCTCTTAATAAAATTGATGAATCAAGGTCTCCAATGGATTTCATATGTCTTGTTAGGTTTCAAACTATCCCCATGCCAAAATTCAAGCTTTAACTCCAAAGATTGCTCATTCAATTGCTCGGATAGTCAACAATCGACTAGTTTGACCTAAAAGTCAATTATGGTCAAAGTGCAGTCAAAACTCCTGATTTTTGGTCAACATCAATATTTTGAAATAAAATTCATCATTTGATCAAGGGTTGATCGTGATTCATAGAGGAAAGTTCAGAAATCAACAAAACTCAAAGTTTCTAAAATTAGGGTTTTTGACCCAAAAGTCAACTGAACTTTGACCAACCATAACTTTCACATGGAACATCAGAAATTTCCTAACCAAAGCCTATTTTGGAGGAAATTGAATTCTCTACAACTATGCCTCTAATGCAAAGGCTAAAAATGCTTCATTTAAGAGATATGGTCCAAAAGATTATAGGTCTTTTTTGAAAGTCAACAAAAAGCAGTTTTTTGTCAAAGCCAATATCATCAAGATAAAGTCCTCAAATGCAAAAAAGGTTCCAAAGTGACTTGTAGAGGACATCTTGTGCTTTCTAAAAAGTCCTAGAACTCTTCCATATCTTAAAAATTGAGGGAGATATGCCTTGTCAAAGTTGGACAATTTTGAAGGGAAAATGTGAAATAAAAGTGATTCAAAATGGATTTTCTTGCAAACAAGCCCAACCTTTTTGGCCCAATCTTGATCCTCAAGTTATCCAAGATATCAAATCCAATTGCCACGAATTATTGAGTTTTATTTGATTTTTATTCATTTAAAAGAGGATTAAAATCAAATAAATAAAGGGAAAATCAAATATATGATTTAAAGACTTATTCCAATCATATTCAATCAACATTTAAGTCATATTTTGCATTCAAATTCGTGCACATGGTAATGGGAAAGATTGGATTGAGTTTAGGCCAATATTAGAAAGATTCACAAATCAAATTTCTCAAATTTTCAATGATTAATTCAAAGAGATTTTGGCCAATTTTATTAACCTAAAACCACCTACTATAAGTACATAAGTGGTGCAGATCATAAGGGGACGAAAAATTCGGGAGCAAGAACCCTATTTAAAGAGCAAAATTTTCACTCAAGAACACAAATTCAGTTTTGGAGTTTGGAAAGGTTTTAAAGCATTTTGAAGGTTGCAATACAATCCTTGAAGGTCCCTGAAGCTGCTTGGATCATCACACGACATCAACACCCCCAGAATCACCTCCATTTAAGCCACGGTATGTCACTTACAATTTAAGATCGAATACTAGGATTCACACATCATACATGAATTTTGATTGCATATTATGGTTTGTGGTGATGTTTAGAACGATTTTGGGTAGTTTATTTGATGAATGCTTGACCATATCGTAATGTGCCATTGTTAGGTTTAGAGGTCTCGAATTGGGGTTTTCTGATTTAGGTAAAATTAGGAGTAATTATAGGTACCATCGTGTTCAGAGGGACGGGACGAACTGATTCGTAGGGTTGCGAAACATTTTTATGCACGTATGTAGTTTTAATGGTTGACAGGTTTATTTGCTACTAACGAAATAGTAGCAAATTCGTAGCTATTTTTCCAGAAAATTACAGGTCCTGGGGAAGAAGAAGGTCGCGTGGCAACACACCATTGGTTATTTCAAAATTGTGCGCGCGTTTTCCATCATTAATTATTGGTTTTCTATATTATAAACTGAGTGCGTTTAATAAATAAACTGCGCATTTGGTTGAGTTGGCAAGGTGAGCGTACGAGGGAAGAGACCTGGGTTCGATCCTTGGCTTCTCCAATATTATTTTTATGAATCACTTGTTTCCAGATCCCCTACGCTATCAGCCATATGGTTCACCATACACCCTCGATATCCAGCCACATGATGGCATCCCCCTCAGATCCAACGTACCAGGATTGAATGAATTTAAAATTGGATTAATAATATAATTTAGTATTAGGGTTAATTTATTAATTGTTTTGATCGAATTAATCGATCGCGATGATTAATAATCAATTATTCAATTAATTAAAACAATATATTCAAATAGGCTTATTTGCTAAGGGTTTTAACTGATTCAATCAGTTATGATAATTGGCAATTCTTCATTAATTTGTTAATTATTTTAATCAAATCAATTGATTACAATGATTAATAATAAATTATTTCCTTTTAATTTAAAACAAATCAATTTGCTAATGGTTGTAATCGAATCAATTGATTATGATAATTAGTAATAAAATCAATACCTATTAATTTGTTAATTATGTAGATCAAATCAATTGATCAATGCGATTAACAATACTAAGGTTTCAAGATATTAAATAGGGTTGTATGTCGCGTAATAATTCATTAACATTTCACAAAATGCGAACTGCGAAACTACGATAATTGCATAACTGCGAACTGCAATTTAAAACACACTTCAACATACAAATTACGAAGGCGTACAACCTCTAAAAAACACCAACAAAACCCCGAACTACGTAGACTCTGATCCTCCATAAGGAGGTACATAGGCACTTGGTAACAAGGCGAGTCCCCTTCCTCAAAAATTTCAATAGGTTTGAGGTTTGCCTTATTTAACTTTCTGTCACATTTCTTTATTAGCCATAAACCATTACCTTAGACAAAACCTTAGGAAAAGGTTAAGGGTGCCTAACACCTTCCCTTGACCTGATTATAATAACTTACCCAGATCTTTAAACTTTTTAGGGTTTCCTATTCGCCCTAGTAGAATAGGTGGCGACTCTAAAATCTAAAAATTTTAGGGCAGGTTGCTACACAGTGTAACAAAATGCTACAAGTGTGGCAGTAATAAACTAATCATGATTGTTGAATTCTAAATTCTGTTAAATAGGGAAGCTTATACAAATAAAATACGAGATGTGGAAGAGCATTTTATATTTCTTTAAGAGTTATCTCTCAAAATCTAGATTTGCATATAATTTGATTCAATTGCAATGGGTTTAGAAATTTGGAGAGTTTCAGAAATTTCAATCATTGGTTGATAGTAGTGATATTACAAAGATTTTAGAAAAAATTGAAATGTAAATATGTATATATCATTTGTAAATTAAATCATAAAGGATGAAGTGCTCCAATGCTACATGGACAAAAAAAAATATTTAGTCTAATTAATTTACAATTAAATTTTCATAAAAAATAATTTAAGAAAAAATCCACATGAACTACCTCTTTCTTGATTTATTAAAAAATTAAAATAAAATTAAAAACAAAATTAAAATAATTAAAATAATTTACATAAATTTTTAAAAATAAAAAAATTTCACAAAGTCACTCACAAAATGGCATCTAAACTCAAATAATGTGCCCGAAGACTATAACGAAGAAATCTAAATATTACGTGGAAAAAATTTTAAAAAATCTTTTACATAAAACTAAAACGAATCTTACTTACACTGGATGTTGTATATTTAAACTTAAAATTTACTAATAAATTTATTTAATATTATATTATGCACACTTGTAAAGTTAGATTATCTTATTTTTATTTATTTATTTATTTTTATTTATAGTAAATTTAAATTTATTATTTATACTAACTAGTCCAGCTAGTGCTTTATTTTCTAAAGTCTTGTTTAATCCTTTAGTATGTGAATGTGACCAACATATGGGAACTATTCTCACTCGACACATGATGCGATAAAGGATATACACTTGATCAGCGTACTATGTAATAATAAAAAAACATAATGTACTTTATATTTTATATTATAGTAATTGACACGGGTGATAGCCACGAATTAGATGAAAAAGAATACCCCTATCAATCAAATTCAAAGGCTATAAGATTAGATAGGGAACAATGACAATTAGAACTATAATTAAAAGTTTGACATGATTATGAAAACTTAACTCGAGAATGAGAATCTCTCACCGTCTAAATACAGTAATAGTGTTGTTGGCAACAAATTTGAAGTTAATCTCTTTGTTCATTTGTAGAGGTGTCCCAATGTCAAAGCTTCTAGGTCCAGCATACTTAATCCTTTCGGTGACACTTTAACTTTTTTGTTGTTTTAAATTAAAATTGCTACAGTTTGGATAATGGTATATAATTAGGTAAAGTATATCTACACTTTCTACCACCGTTTAAGATATCTACCTTAGATTAGTACTAATATTGGTATTGTTTGATAATTTAAATCTAACTTGAAGTTTTGGATGATTAATTGTTTTCAAAGTTTAATAACAGTGAGAAAATGAAGATTACACATTATAATTTTTGCTTGCTAACATTGTTTTGCTTAAAAATGTGAAATATCTTATGGAGCTATCTAGGAGCTTAAAGAGTATGCTAAAATGATAAAGATAAAAGATAAGAGATATAATGTTTAAAGTATAATTGAAATTATGTATATTAGATAAGATGATATACACAATGTTAAATTAATATATATAAAAAGATGATCAGAAATAATAGAAGAATGATTAAATAAAGTAATAAATAAAAGACAAAAAAAATTATTAATTAAATTTAGTGTAATTGTTAGATACGCCTAAAGGAAGTAAAATAATAGAAATATTATAGTCAATAGTACATTAGAGTCTTATTTAAACTATCTCTTAGTTCTAGATTATTTTTTTAATATTATTCGTGAATTTCAACTCAATTTCTCTCTGAATTTGAGATCATCTCATTTCCACTCAAACATTCTCTCGAGTGTTTGTAAGTCTTCAGCAATAAAAACGTGATAAAATTCAAGAAAAAATCACAATTGCACCTCTCAAAAGAGTAATAGAAAATAACACGATCTGAGTTGAACACACTTTATTTCTTAATCAGCAAAACATCCATCATAAGCTCATATGGTGAGTGTATATTTTCCCTCTTTATATAGAGTCAATTCGACTAATAGACCCATTCGGTTTTCACAAACAAATCCATAATATATCAAATCTTAAACAAAATGAATATTTTCTAAAAAGATCTTTAAAAAATAGATTATGCAAATTCTAGAACAAAATAAATATTTTCTAAAGAACTCTCTTACATTACATCTTACTTAACATTGCAACAATGTCATAATTAGGAATAGGAGGTTGAGAAGTTGATGCTCTAACAGAGTGAGGAGTGAACATCTTGATAATTCATTCGCACACGATATTTCTAGTAGAGGATGCAGTGATGATCTCTTGTAAGTTATTTGCCTCGTGAATCAAAGTATTGAGAATGTGACTTCTCACACACCCTGGTAGAGAAGTAAAATCTATCATCTCTTAGATGAGTTTCAACAATAGGAGCAATAAAAGGTAGCACAATATCAATAACATTTTTCTTGACAAACAACTTTCAACTAAAATTGAGAATGCTATGTACAATACCAATCTCATCATCACTAGTGACTATGTCCTTTTTTTTACTAACCAAAATACCACAGATCAAGAAGGAAAACCAATAGGCATCTTTACAATATAGGATTCAACATGCTTCACAAATTGTTTAAAAATGTACTCCTCAAAATTAAAAAGCAGTATGAGTTTCTATTTAATACAATAGACCAACGAGACTATGGGTGATACCTAATCCATGAGAGAACGAAGCTCAGTTAACCACTCTAATTTTAGTAATGGATGTCATATTTCACACTAAGGTTTGAGGATACTAAAAGATAATTTGATAGTCAATCTTCGTCAAAATTTCTAGTGATCTCTCGAATAATGATCTTCATGGAGAATAACCATCCATCCTAGCCACTTAAAAATCTTATATCGAATTGTGGAAGCTAAAACACAGATAACAAACAAATGAGAGACAACATTTAGAAAATCCACACACATAATACAAAAGACATTATTTGGGTCATAATAACCTTCCGCTTGAAAAGATTCTATCTAGAAGAAAATCTATCTAACAAGAGCTTCCAAGAGAAAACTACCACCTTAGACGGAGCCCAACTATCGCAAATAAGTGGGAGAGTAATAATATTCGTCATATAGGTGGGAGTATAAGAACTTCTAAGGTCCACTTGAATTTTGTAAGCAAAGTAAACAGAGAAGATATCATTTTTGGCATGTCTCTAAATCCATTTATCTATATCCTCAGACAAAGAAACATTTTGGAGAACCGAATAGAACTATGAAACCAAAGGTTCATCATTAACAAAAAAGGATCTTCTCCATCTCAGATTCCATAAAATCCTCTCGTCCACAAACTAACATATTTCCCCCACACTCCCATTGTGAACTTGAGAGATATTAAAAATCCATTGGAATTTGATCTTTAGACATGCACTATTAATCAAGGATCCGCCCAAAAGAAGGTCTGAAAACCCGATCCCACTTTCTTAATGATTCCATCCTTTAACCAATTGGGAGCATAATCTTCTATTTTGGACCCTGGAAGATACATTCCATTCCACCAAAGAGAAACTGGGCGTAATCCCCGAAGACCTACCCTCACTTAAGGAGGAAACAATTGAATCATCATATCTACCTGCAAGTATATCACACAAAAAACTGGAGGCCCAAAATTAGTCTCTACTTCCATTTGTTCAAGAGGGCCAGATTGACCAGCTTGAGGTCCCTAAGACCCAATCCTATTTTACTCTTACGTTTACACAAATCAGACCATTTCACCCAAAAGAACTTAGTCTCACATTTCACACCACCTAAAGAAACATCTTTTGAATCCTAACTAATTTCTCCCACGCCTTTCACTAAAATTTTTAAAAAGATAGAAAGAATATAGAAACAACATTAAAAACATAATTAAGAAGGGTTACTCGCCCCGTAAGGCTAACATACCTATGTTTCCAAGATTGAGTCTTTTGCACACATCAGAATAACTAGAGAGTCCAAAGTGCTTACCAATTATGAATTGACTCTTACCAACAGGCTCATATACCTAAATAGTAGAAACTCAATCGTAGAGTGAAGAAAACCCCGAAAAAACTCTAAAAAGCCAGGATCCACATTAATCTCGACCAAATAATTATTAAAAAATTGACCCAGAGGATTGAACCAAGTTCGAAACCTCTAATAATAGCTTCAATACTCCACAAATTCTCAACTGAATTCTCAAGCAAGATTAATGTTTTGTCTATATATTGGAGGTGGGAAACCACCAAACTTGAGACCAACGCTAACTCCTGAGAAGAGTTCCTGTAACACCCCAAATCTACCCCGCAATTAACACGGAAATCAGAGTATAAAAGTCTCAAAACAAACATCTTATTTGAGGCGTCACAATTTTGAATTAAACCAAATCATAAATATGCTCTCATTTCATAGATACATAACACATATATCGGAGGAAAACTCATAACTCATTAGTCATTCAATCCAAAACTTAGAAACATCGCAGCGGTATTCATTAACAACATAAACCAAAATATCGCATCTATGCCAATCATGGCAATCAACGAATCCAACATATCTCATAAGGATGTAACAACATAATCCAATAAAAGATGACAACATTCAAATATAACGACAAGAAGCAATAAGATAACACGACACAATCAAACAGGCTAGACGTCCCCCGAGTGCTACGTATCAGAGCATCGACACACCGACTCGAGCTAATAGGTACACGACCACTCCACGTCATTACTTGCACGTTACCAACAAAGGGTAACATTCAAACAGAAGGGGTGAGATGTCATTCATTATAAAGAAACGTATGATAATATTCAAAGCACAGTAAAGATCATACATATATCACCACTTCTCATCACATGACATGTTACCAATAATTCACGTCATTCAAACATATTTCGAAATGGTAACCATGTCAATAAACAATATGACAACATATTCAATTCACAATTATGAGTTCAATACATCACAATAACATCTCATCATCATGTCACAACAAACATACATTCAAAGCAACATCAAATGCAATTCAAATGTGACTCGACTTATGCAAATGCATGTGGTACCATTCGGAGTAAAACTCCCGTCTCAATCATTGCCATTGGGCCATAGTCGTTGCCATTCTCAGGCTAATAGTCGTTGCCATCTTTCAGGCTAATAGTCATTTCCATTCTCAAGCTAAAGGACACTTATGCAATGGATGCGACACAATGACACACATCCACAAAACACATATTCACAACATACGATAACATTGTCCAAACATCGACTAAACATCATTACTTTTGTAGTAATTCATCACTTCACAACCATGTCGCTATGTTGTACCATCATACAATAATGTTTCACTTCACAACAACAAATACCACACCAAACGGTTCATTTCAAGAAAAACATCAAAAGGTTTTCAAAAAGGTTTTCAATCATATTCATTAAAAAGACATCAATTAGAGCATCATAGAAGTTCGAACGACATTTAAAACAGAGTCACGGATCAAAAGATACATCAATTCAAAGTTTGAACAAGTTTTGCGCAACAGGGGTCCGCTTAGCGACCCTCAAGCGCGCTTATGCACTTGCAAAATCAACAACCCCGCTTCAAGCGGACCACAACATATGCGAATAATTTCTGAGCTCCACTTAGCGGACTGGCTCCGCTTAGCGAGCTCTCTTTAATTTTCAAAACAAACACCATCCGCTTAGCGAGCCAGAGCCCGCTTAGCGGACGTGCGATTATGCAGAAAAATCACCTTCGTGACAGAACTGCGAAACTTCACATCCACTACTAAACCCATTCCAAACATCAATTAAACACATACAAAGGCATCAACAATCATTATTCAATCATAAATCATCCATAAAAACATGTTTTCAACCTTAAATTTCATGAAAACTCATCACAAACCTAAGGTTTCTATAACACACAATACATGGTTCAACATATCATCTAAACCCACCCTAAACATCATCATACATCCCTTTAGCATGAAAGAATCCCACCCTTACCTTAGGATTTGGATTGAAGCCAACTCTATCTTTAACCTTAAGATTCTCCTCTTCTCTTCTCTCTTATCTTCTTTCACAACTTTGCCAAATGAGTTCTAATTCTCAATTCCCCTCAATTCTCTTGTTTTAGTTAAACCCTTACTAAACCTCAATTTCTAATGGGCTCTAATTAACACCCCTCACTTACTAGTTCCAACTTAGGCCCAATAACTCACCTAACTTATTAACTTATGTTATTTGCTATTAACTCCCAATAAATAACATAAATATCACATAAGCACTTAATTAACACATAATAATTAAATAAATCACATAGCACACAATTAAATAAGATACGAAAATAAAACGGGCGTTACAGTTCCAAGTCATTAGCCCTTTTAATTAACCACTAAGGCCTTCAAGCACAAGCAATAATATGAAAAGGGCTAAACAATCTCTTTGTTTCAAACCCCTTTGAACCTTAATTTTTTAGGTTGGAAAACCATTAACCAACACAAAAAGGTTTATGATAAACACATAAACTCTAACCTAGGACCTCTAGTTGTCACTAAACCCACATCTTATGAGCATGTAATCCAGAAAGCTCCAGCTGACTGAATCATAAGTGTTTTCAAAATCCACTTTGAAAATAAGACAAACCTTTCTAGAGAGTTTAGCCACTACACCATCAACCAAAAGCCTTCTTTTCAAAAAATCTGACTAGTTAGGAGAAATAAGTTTCTCCATTACCAATCCAAGTTTATTGGCCACCAACTTATAAAGGTAACCTACAAGAGAAATAGGTCAAGAATCACTCAACAAAAATGGATTTGCGAAAGTGAAATTAATCAAACATAATCCCTACATATTCTCTTAGCAAAATCCAGAATCTTTTGAAAAAGAAAAAATTAAACCCGTCAGGATTAGGACTCTTATTCCATCACACTGCGCTACCACCCCATCTAGCTCCTCTAGAAGAAAAGGCGTTATCATGACCTAATTATCATCCACTAATAAGGAGGGGAAATGAACTCCATCAAGTCTGGGACGATCTACATTTGGCTCTTTGCAAAGATTGAAAAATAATTAAAAACCTTTTTTCCAATCTTAAACACCTCTTCTAACCAACCATCACCCACCTTAAGGGCCAATATAGCATTTTGCTACCTCTATTTTTGATTGACAGAAGCATGAAAGAAATAAATATTAATATCTCACTCCTTCATCCAATCAGCTTTGGATCTTTGAAATAATTGAGAATCCTTGATTCTAAGCAAGTGCCAAAGATCCACAATTGTTTTAGACCTAGCCCAAATCTCTTCTCCAGATAGGGTCCTTTGTTTGGCAAGGGTGTCCAAATTACTTATCACCTCTCTGAAAGACTCAATTTGATCATCAAGTTCAACAAACACTTGTTTATTTCAAACTTTTAGGCTAACTTTTTGAGATTTAAACTTCTCCTT
Organism: Vicia villosa; assembly: GCF_029867415.1. Lineage (NCBI taxonomy): Eukaryota > Viridiplantae > Streptophyta > Magnoliopsida > Fabales > Fabaceae > Vicia > Vicia villosa. The sequence goes on along the minus strand of NC_081181.1, from coordinate 90,081,361 downwards.
AAATTGACTCGATAATGAAGAAGAAGACAAGGAGTTGTAAACCATTTAAGAGAATTCAATGTAAGTTGAACGAAAAGGGCTTAAGATCCCACATTTGATTATCATACTTTAGAATGACTCGATAACGATTAAAAACAACTCTAGAGAGAGCTTAATGGGCCACAGTTCTCCAATAATCTCAACACCCATGCGTAATTTGAGCATGCTTGTTAGAGTTACTTAAGAAAATCAAATCTAATATCATTTTAAATTTTTTTATTTTGTTGATTTAATTAGCAAAAAGTAATATTATAAATAAAATATTTCTTGAATCGATTTATCTATGATCCATATGAGAATCAAACCCAAATTCATCCTTACCACTACATTCTTTAATTCTTCCAACTTCAACCAATAAATTAGTTTTATCTTTAATTGTAATCAGTGAAATAATTTAGTAGAATAAAATTTTATAAAATTAAAAATCATTTAAATTAAAAAAAATTGAATCAAACCTACCATTTTCACACTTATCAAACCACCATGAAATTTATTTTTCCAAAGAAAACACAACCATAGTCCATATAAAAACCAAACTATGTGCAGTTCATATTTCAAAGGAGTATTTTGGAAACTGAAAACTCTTTTAAATTATCTCAATAAAAAAAAAAGTCAAGTAGAAACGCAAATTCTACTATAGAAATAAACGTAAAATTAAAGTACGACAAGACCGATATAAATCCCATCCAACAGTAAAAAACAAACAAGAGTTCACAAAAAAAAAATCGAAGTTAGAAAGATTTGACACAATCTACTTTTTTGACTTAAGTAATTTTTTTTCACAAGCCGTGTTTGGCAACCGTAATCATCATAAATCATAATCAATTAATAGCTTTTCACTTTTTCAAAAACCAATTAATTAATTAATTAAAAAACATAGATTTATTATTAATTCATCAAAATGGACCAGTCAAATTCTCACAAATGAAGAGAGAGAATTTCAATTTAACGGTTGCCTTTACAAAACCAACCAACCAAATCCCGCCACGTCACCACACCGCGTCGCGTGCGTTTTTTCGAATCAAAATCGAACGGCGGAGAGAGACGTATCCAAAACGGAACGTTTTAGTCTCTTTCTGTCTCCGTCCAAAACGTGTTGAAACTGGTTTAACCGGTAACCGGTCATTAAACGGCGATGAAATTGTGGTGGACCCACATTTACTACAACCACCGCTTCCATTACACCGTCCACCGCCACCACTTAAACAAAATGAACATTTCCAAAAAAAAAAAAAAACTTTTTTTATTTTTTATTAAAAAATAAATAAAAAAGTTAGGAAAAAATGATTATTATTTAATTGGATATTAAGATATGATTTAAGAGAGATAAGGGCTTGAAGAGGACCCTCTTCTCTTCTCTCTTTCCAATTTTGAAGAACTGAAAATTTTCTATCTGATTTTTGCAGAGAAATTTCTCAAAGGAAAAAACAAACACGCTTTAGAAAGAGAAAACAAATTGAAAATTGATTACTTCTAACATGCAATAGATTTTATTTATAGAAAATGAGAGAGAAAAAAAAAATTAGTTGAAGAGAAGATTCTTGTTCAATTTCAGAATTTGTTCATCAATTCGTCTGTTTCTGATTTTGATTAACACTGTAAGTTTTTAGCATTGCTTTTCTGATTTCTTCTACTTTTATTTTTGTTTGGTTTTTTTGTTTGTTGATTAGTTGATTGGGTTTGTTTTGTGATTTATATCAATTGAGATCTTGATTGATTTTTGTTTTATTTTTAATTTTTTTATGAATCATGAGATGTGAAGAATAGTGGGTTGTGTTCAAAATTTGATTTTTTTTGTTCATACATTGGATTGATGGATTCGTTTCTGCATGATTTGTTCAATTGGAGCTTCGTGTTGTTGCTGCTGTTTTTTCTGAATCGGATCTGTTTGTTTGTTATTCTACCACAAGTGACATTTTGTTTTGATTTTTATCTAATCAGGAGATGAAATATGTTGTTTTTTGTGGATTTATAGTTGGTTGAAGTGAATGGATTGCGATCTGGAATTGGTGTGCTTTGTTTTGTTGATGTTTCTGTGTGTTGATTGAAACGGTTATGCTTCGATGTTTTTGATGGGTGTTGAAAAAATGGAATTTTGATTTGAATTGAGTTTGATGAACTGTGTTTGGGCAGGTTGTTGGTTTTGCTGTGGTGGATTGGAGTTTGAGGGAATATTTTGGAGAGAGATGTTGGAGGGTCGTTCCTGTGTTGTTCCGAGGTTGTTTTGTAGCAGTTGTGAAACGGAGAACGATTGGTCTTACATGAAGTATATGTTGGATTTGGATATCAAAAATGGGAAGAGACCGATGGAAATTGATGCTGCTGAGGATGAGGATGAGCATCATCCTAAGAAGTGTACTAAGATGTTGGAATCTTGTCATATAGTTGAAACGGTTCGTCTTTCGTTTCAGCAGAATAAGGATTCTGTTCTTCCTGGAATAGATCAGGAAATTGCTGAGCCTGTGGATGTTTGTCATGGGGTTTGTGCTGGTGATTCAATGGATTCATTGGATTCTGGTAGTCAGCAATCTGATGAGGAGCAGCAGGCTGGAGATTCGTCGGATTCTGGTTCACTTTTGCCGCGGATGAACCGAGACAGCTCGATTGCTTGTCTTAGCCGATGTTCGAGGTCTGATTATGGTTCGCTTGCTTCTCTTAATAGGAGCTTTCGTAACATAATCCGAAGTGGCGAGCTCTATACATGGAGGAGACTAAATGGTATCATGGAACATTGGGTTTATTTCTCATGTGCTCTCCTTGAATGGGAAGCCTATGATCCGATTCGTCAAAGATGGATGCATTTGCCGAGGATGGCTTCGAATGAATGCTTCATGTGTTCTGATAAGGAATCTTTAGCTGTAGGAACTGAACTTCTTGTGTTTGGGAGGGAGCTAAGATCTCATGTGATTTATCGATACAGTCTTTTGACTAACTCGTGGTCATCAGGAATGAGAATGAATGCCCCAAGATGTTTGTTCGGGTCTGCAAGCCTCGGTGAGATTGCAATATTAGCAGGTGGTTGTGATTCTGAAGGACGTATACTTGACTCGGCCGAACTATACAACTCGGAGGCGCAAACATGGGAGCTACTCCCGAGTATGAAAAAACCAAGGAAGATGTGTTCTGGTGTATTTATGGATGGAAAATTTTATGTTATAGGTGGAATTGGCGGACGCGATTCCAAGCTTCTTACTTGCGGGGAGGAGTACAATTTACAGACTAGAACATGGACGGAGATTCCGAACATGTCACCCGGACGAAGTAGTAGGGGTTCCGATATGCCTGCTACAACCGAGGCACCGCCTCTTGTTGCCGTTGTAAATAATGAATTGTATGCTGCTGATTATGCTGACATGGAAGTTAAAAAGTATGAGAAGGAAAGAAAACTGTGGAATACCATTGGGAGACTTCCGGAACGAGCCGTTTCGATGAACGGCTGGGGTCTTGCATTTAGAGCATGTGGAAATAGGCTTATTGTTATTGGTGGACCAAGGACTCACGGTGAGGGTTTCATTGAGCTCAATTCTTGGGTGCCTAGTGAAGGACCTCCACAATGGCGTTTACTCGATCGAAAACAACGATCCGGTAACTTTGTTTATAATTGCGCTGTGATGGGTTGTTGAACCACTGAATGATACAAAAACTACACATCATGAAGCAACTATCATTCATCATCACTGGATTCTTGCTAATTGGTACTACTTTCCCCATTCTTTCCATGATATTTTCGTTTCGAATGCGGGGATGAGGTTAAGATATTAATCAAGATTAGGCAGAAGCACTTCAGTCTTTTAATCTTATTATGTTCACAATTTAATTCACTTTTTTTTTTCCTTCCATTGAAAAATTTGTACCATCACCCCATTTTCATTGACAAGATTTTTCAAAGCTTGGTATCATATCATCATGTAGCAAAAGAAAATAGGTCAAATAATTGAAGTTCCAACACAGATTTAGTAGGTTACTGGTGTTTGTTTGTTTTAATTTAAGCTTCTCTTGAAGGAATGAAATAATTCTCTTGATTATGTATTGATTCAATTTTCCATTGGAATTCATCAACATTGTATCTTAATCTCTCTAGTTGAAAATTGAAATGTAACAATTTCATTTATTCATTTATTTGTCCTAATCTTATTAAATACTATAGTTAATAGATATTCCTAATTATAAGTTCATGACAATGGTCCTGTCCATAATGTGAGAAACTCATTATACACCCTGCATAGCAGAGTTGCTTTAAATGTTAAGTTGAGTGGTTGAATCATAATTATTAGACATAAAAAGTGTCCTTAGTCCTTGTTATAACTTCTGTGATAGTAGAAATCTAATAACAATAAAGTCAAGTATTCTGTGTCATGTTAACAGTTAAACAATGTTACTAAATGTTAGTGGTGATTCAGATTTTTTGTCACATATTTTGAGATAATGTTGTATAGTACTTGTTCATTTGTTGCACTTTGTGTGTCTATGTTTGTGATATAGCCTGTTGTGTTGATTGGCTTCTGCTCATCAAGTACTAAAATGTACAGAGTCAGGTTCTGCAAATTTGGTAAAAGTTTTCTGTTGACATACTTTAGGTTGAGGTTAGTGGAGATGTACTATCTTTGAAAAAAAAAATTATGATACTGATTTTGTATGCTTTATAAGTACAAAATTGTAATCTCTCATACTAGAATGATTAGTCTTTGGATTTGGATTAGTCTCTGCAATTGGGCGCAGATGATTAGTCTCTACATTTGTCTGCAGAGGATATCCGATTATTAAAAAGAAGTTAATTAATGAAATTAATATTTTTTATCTGGGCAGAATCTATGAGTTTGATCCAAGTAGATGGGTTGTGAGATGTGATATGATAATACAATATGATTGTTAGTTAGAGCAATATTTTCTCCTTCTGTCTGCCTTATCATTTGTTTGTTTGCTATTTTTATATACTTCTCAGGAATTCAGATCTTATCAGATTTTTGTTTTCTTCCTCCGCACAGTTATGGAAATGTTCAGTCAAATCATTCAAATTGGTGAGCTCAAGATAGATATATAGAGTTAAATTAAATAGGATAACATTCAATTTTCAAAAAAAAAATAAAAATTCAAAAATAACATGATAAAATATGTTGTGTAAAAAAGTTATTAATTTTTGTATGAAGTCTGTTTTTAAAGTTAAACTAAAATGGTTTTTCTAAAAAAAATTAATGAGTAAATCATCAATTTTATTCCTAAAATATCATTCTCTCTTTAACTTGCTCCATAAATATAATAAATAGTTAACTAATAAAATTATTCCATTCTAAAATAAAATTGATAGTGTTCTGGGCTGGGCCAAGATTTGGCCCAACCTAGTGTCAGCCCATTAGGCTTAAAGGCCCAAACCAACCTAAGCTACTGGCGGACGATGCTCGTCTAGGCATTGCTCGGCGCCACTCTCCGTCTTCTAGCTGGTGCTCGGCACAGTGCTCTCCACGAGCAGGATCTAACGGCCGAGGACCCTGCTCCGTGCAGTGGTCTCCCCGCGAGCATCTAACTGCCGAGGACCCTGCTCCGCGCAGTGGTCCTTCACACCCAATCCTCCGAATACTACGGAGTCCACGTGGCCCCTATAAGACCGCGTCTCCCTTGGATTCCGGAGCGGTTAACCAGGACAGAGGGCATCACGCACCTCCGATATTTCCGCCTAGGAAACCTGGCAGTCTCCTAGTTGGGCTTGGAAATCCAGTCCACTAGCGTGATCATGGCCCAGCGCTGGGGGCTATAAATACCCTCTCTCAGTAGAGGGTCAGGTATTCAATTCTTACTCACTCTTAGCTAGTACTTGCGCTCCTTTGCTCGTCAACTTACTTTGGCATTGGAGTACCTTGCAGGTACACCCCCCCTTTCTCCTTCCTAGAAGATCCAGTCCGAGCAGCCTACGACGATTCTTCTGATCAGGTACGATCAGTGGCGCCGTCTGTGGGAAACTTGCTTCCCCATCTTTAACGAACAAAGATCAAAGCTAATCATCTCCATTCGTCATGGCTGACAACGACAACAACATCCCAAGCGCTGACCCTTTCCTCCTTCACGAGCTGATCGAGGAATCCTCCCGCGAGCTAGCCAATCATCGTCGGGGGGATCGTCGGCGACAAAGGTCCGGGCATATAACCCAGGACACTCAGCTGCTGCAGGTCCTACAACAGGTCCAGAATGTTGACCAAGTTCCTCCAGAGGGGCACGTTCAGAACGGCGAGCAGATCCGAACGACCAACGGGCCGGAACATGCCCAGAATGTGAATAAGACCGACCTCCGAGACGGGCAACATGCTTCCTCATTCACCCACACCTCCGAGAGGCGGAGAACCCGTCATGGAGAAGACGAGGAACCACTCAACATTCCCGAGGACACTGACCCCATCACCGTCCGCTTGCTCAAAGAAATACAATTGACGAATAGCCTCCTCAGAATCCAGGACGACCGAATTCACGAACTGGAAAGACAGCGACGACGTCGCCCCTCTCCGCGGAGGCGCCACAGGTCTCGCTCCTATTCCTCCTCGCGCTCACCGCCGAGAAGATACCGTCGGCGATCTCCATCTTCTTCAAGGTCTCCCCCGAGAAGACATCGCCGCCGGAGGACCCGTTCCCGTTCTCCACCCAGAAAGAACAGGAAGAACCAGAAACCTGAAGCCGCTGAACAAAGGAGCCCCTCCCCCGAACAGGGCCGTCGGGGCCCCTCCAAGGCTGCGTTGGGTGACAACCAAGAGGATTCCCGACGAAACAGGCACTACCGTTCACCAGGACCGAGCGACGAGGAGGACTTCCGCAGCCCCTTGTCCGCCAATATCCGGAGAGCTCACCTCCCTCGGGGGATGGAAAAACCGCCAGTATTGGACCAATACGACGGGACCACTGACCCCGACGACCATATTCGGAGCATCGAAGCGGTCATGGACTATCACGTCGTCAGAGGCTCGATCAAGTGCCGCATTTTCCCGACCACCCTCAGGAAGGGAGCGATGAATTGGTACAGGAACCTCCCTCCGAACTCCATCCACTCCTGGACCGAGCTCAAAGAACTCTTCTTGAGCCACTTCACAGCCTCCCGACGACAACCGAAATCGGAAGCCAATCTCGAGGCCGTGGTACAAGGACCCAACGAACCTCTTCGGGATTACCTTGAAAGATTCAACAAGGAGGCCGTCCAAGTGCAGACGGCCGACTACATGAAGAGATACATTTTGGAGCGAGGACTTCTCCCCGGCAGTGACTTCAAGAAGGCCATCAAGATTGAAGAAGTGCACTCGATGAATGCCCTCCTTCGCAAAGCAAAGGCATTCATCGACTTTGAAGAAGCCGAGGCAGCCGCGATCAAAGCCTCGAGGGGCAGTAATGCCGCTCGCAGCTCAAACCTCGAGGATCCAGGGTCACGCCGAGGACAAGACAAAAGAAGGGACGACAGGTCCCGAGATGTCAAAGAACGGCGAGGACCGGCAGGGCGTTTCAACGACTACACTCCTTTGAACACCTCCCGGGAGAGAATCCTGGCCGACTGCCAGAACGCCGAATTCAAAAAATCCAACATCAGGCCCCCGAAGTCAAATCCTACAAGACCGGGGACGGACAAGTCCAAGTACTGCAAGTACCACAAGAGTCACGGGCACATGACCGACGAATGCATACATCTCAAAGATGCCATAGAGACCCTGATCAAAGAGGGCCACCTGGCAAAATATACCAAGAAGGGAGAACCCTCCAGAAGAGACATCCCTCGAAACTCTGACGAGGGGAACTCACCAGACAGCAGACCGCTTCAAGTCGCGTTGTCCGTGACCCGACCGGAAGACTTCATCCCTTCACTCGGCGTGACGACCGCCCTCAGCACCTGGGAACATTTCCCCACCGCAATGGTCATCTCCAACGGCGGCGACCCCGGCTCCCTCACCGTCAGTTCAGTCAAGAGAAAGTTCGACGAGCTACTCAGCGCCAATGCCGACCTCGGCCCTACTCTGCGGAAATTCCGAGGAAAGTCGGAGCCAATCACTTTCTACCTCGAGGAACTGCCCGGCGGAGCTCCAAACGCCACCATTCCCCTCCTCGTCCGAGCCAGAATGGCAAACTTCGATGTTCGACGAGTCCTGGTGGATGAAGGTAGTTCGGTCGACATCATGTACTCTCACCTTTTTCGAACATTTCAGCTGGACGACTCGCACCTCACTCCCTATGTGGGTTCCGACCTCCAGGGTTTTAACGGAGCCACCACCAAACCATGGGGCTACGTCGAGCTGATTGTCACCTTCGGGGAAGGGGAAGCGTCCAGACAAGTCAAAACCAGGTTTTTGGTGATCGACTGCAAAACATTGTACAACTGCATCATCGGACGCCCAACACTGGCCGAGCTAACCGCCGTGCCCTCCACGGTCCATCTGAAGATGAAGTTCTACACGAGGACAGGGAAAGTGGCCACCATCAACGCCGACATTGAAGCTGCGAGGAGAATCTTCGATGCCTCCGTCAAAGGACTAGAGCTGATCGCCCCTCCGACCAGCTCCAACAAAAAACCGAGAGCCGAAGACAAACGCCCCCGGGAAGATCAGGTTCCAACGGCCAACGTCAGCTCAGTCGACCTCGATGCAAGGTTCACACAAGAAGAACTGAAGACCGGGGAAGAGACACAATCAAAGGCCCCCCATCCCGTCCGGCCTGTCCCCGACGGAGATTTCGAGCTGATCCCCCTGGGAGACAACGCCGACAGAGCAGTTAAGATCGGCAAAGGCATCCCTGACCTGCCGAGGAAGCAACTCGTAGCCTGCCTTCGAGCCAATGCCGACCTGTTCGCCTGGAGCGCCGCAGAGATGCCCGGACTCGATCCTGAGGTCGCCTGCCACCACCTCTCCATCAATCCAACCGCGAAGGCCGTAGTACAACGTAGGCGTCGGCAGTCTCCCGAGAAAGCGGAGGCTGCCGAGAAAGCTGTAAAAGACCTCCTAGAGGCAAATTTTATTTCCGAGGCCAAGTATTCAACTTGGCTCTCAAACGTTGTACTTGTTAAAAAATCTAATGGATAATGGAGAATGTGTGTTGATTATACTGATGTTAACCGGGCATGTCCAAAAGACGCCTACCCTTTACCTAATATTGACAGACTGGTCGACAACTCGGCCGGCTATAAACTGTTGTCCTTCATGGACGCTTATTCTGGTTACAAACAGATTCCCATGGCGAAATGCGACAAGAAATGCACGGCTTTCATGACCGAATCGGGCAATTATTACTACAACGTAATGCCCTTCGGACTCAAAAACGCCGGGGCAACTTACCAGCGGATGATGAACAAGGTCTTCCGAGGAGAAATCGGCGACACGCTCGAGGTATATATGGACGACATGATCGTCAAATCTCGAGAGGACTCCGACCACACGCTACATCTCGAGCGGGTCTTCAAGCAGGCCAGGTCCTGCAGGATGCGCTTCAATCCAGAGAAGTGCACCTTCGGAGTACGGGCAGGTAAATTCCTCGGCTTCTACTTAACAGAACGAGGAATAGAAGCCAACCCCGATAAATGCCGAGCATTCTCAGACCTCCCTACCCCCACCAATAAAAAATCCATCCAAGTACTAAACGGAATGCTCACGGCATTATCCCGCTTCGTCGCGAAATCCGCCCAGCATGCACTTCCATTCTTTAAGCTTCTTCGGAAGGAAGCAGCTTTCGAGTGGTCCGAGGAATGCGAACAAGCATTATCCCACCTCAAACAAGTGCTATCCAAACCCCCGGTGCTATCCCGACCAGACAGCAACGAGGTTCTCTATCTCTACTTGGCCGTTTCGGGCGAGGCGGCCAGCGCGGCCCTAATCCGAGAAACGGAAGACGGGCAGAAGCCGGTGTACTTCACTAGCAAAGCCCTTCAGGGACCCGAGGTCCGCTATCAACAGATAGAAAAAATCGCGCTAGCCCTAATAACGGCCGCCAGAAGACTGAGGTACTACTTCCTCGCCCACACTATTGTCGTCCGGACAGACCAACCAATCAAACAGCTACTCAGCCGACCAGACATGGCCGGGAGAATGCTGAGGTGGTCCCTCGAACTGTCCGAGTTCGACATACAATACGAGGGCAGGAAAGCGTTAAAAGCCCAAGCACTCGCCGACTTCGTGGCCGAGATGACGACGATCTCCAACTCCCCAACACCCACCGAGAATAAGTGGACCATCGATGTTGATGGCGCCTCAAGCCACGCGGGCGGCGGAGCCGGTATCATCTTGGAGAACGACGAGGGGCTCGTCATCGAAGTATCCTTAGTCCTATCCTTCACCACATCGAACAACCAGGCTGAGTACGAAGCCCTCCTAGCGGGCCTACGCCTCGCCGAGGACGTGGGCGCTCAAGAAGTCATGATTTATACCGACTCTCAACTGGTCGCGTCCCAAGTTAGCGGCGATTACCAGGCCAAAAACGACACACTAGCCGAGTATCTATCGCTCGTCAAAGAAAAGATGAAAGGATTCACAAAGGCAGACGTCGCACACATCCCTCGGGAGCACAACTCACGGGCCGACCTTTTATCCAAGCTTGCGAGCACGAGGAAGAAGGGAGGGAACAAGTCAGTGATACAAGAAATCTTGTCCGATCCAAGCATAGGCAAAAACACGCAAGCCATACAAGTGTTTGCCATCGGAGACGACCATTGCTGGATGACCCCGGTGTACAAATACATCACGAACGACGAGCTCCCCGATGACCCGAAGGAAGCCTCAGCCATTAAGAGGAGAGCCTGCTCGTACACAGTCATCGAAAACAAACTCTACCGACGAGGCTTCTCCGTCCCACTCCTTAAATGCATCGACGGCTCGCAAGCACTAGAAGTACTGCAAGAGCTTCACGAGGGGATTAACGGCCAGCATCTCGGCGGTCGGTCGCTGGCGAGGAAAGCCCTCAGAGCCGGCTATTATTGGCCGACTATGCAGCAGGACGCCAAAGAGCATGTTCAGAAATGCGACAGATGTCAGCGGCATGCCGACATGCACCTAGCTCCCCCCAACGAGCTTAAATCCCTTTCCTCTCCTTGGCCTTTCTCCACCTGGGGAATGGACCTCCTCGGCCCTTTCCCAGTCGGCTCATACCAGAATAAGTACCTGGTGGTCGCCGTGGATTACTTCACGAAATGGATAGAGGCCGAACCTCTCGCCAAGATCACATCTCAAAACGTGCTACGCTTCTACAAACGAAACATACTCGCTCGGTTCGGGGTGCCACAGGCTATAATCACCGACAATGGCACCCAATTCACCGATAGGAAGTTCCAAGAATTCGTGGCCAAGCTCGGCACAAAACAGCACTTCACCTCAGTCGAACACCCTCAAACGAACGGGCAGGCGGAGGCAGCCAACCGAGTCATCCTCCGAGGACTGAAAAGGAGGCTCGGCGAAGCTAAAAAAGCTTGGGTCGAGGAACTACATAGTGTACTTTGGGCGTATAGGACGACGCCCCATTCGAGCACGGGCGAGACTCCCTTTAGATTAACCTACGGCACCGAAGCCGTAATCCCCGTGGAAATCCGAGAACCTTCTCGGCGCACCGAATACCCCCTCGAGGAAGAACTTAACGACGAGGCCATGAGGGAAGAGCTCGATATGGTAGAGGAGATCCGAGCAGGATCCTCCCTCCGAGAAGCTAAACTAAAACAGCAAATAGCCCTCCGCCATAACGCCAAAGTTATAAAGCGCGAATTTGAAATCGGCGCCCTAGTACTCCGCAGAAACATGAAAGACTCGCGCGAGGGAAAACTAGCCCCAAACTTGGAAGGCCCGTACCGAGTTTACGATAAAACAGAGAACGGCGCCTACTACCTCGAGGATCTCCTCGGAGTAAGACTTGCTCGGCCCTGGAACGCTGAAAAACTCAGACGTTACTACAGTTAGACCCGACCTAACACTCCCGGACGCCTGTATCCAACACGGGTGCTAACCGGGTATGGACCCGCGTCGTAGGTACGAACGCGAGAACTCCACGACAGCAACGGTCGGATACCACCACAAAATGGGAGAACCGACCACACGGAAGACTCTACACCTAGACCCTCCGTGGAAGTACCTGCATGGCAGAACCCCAACTCGCGATGGGACCGTTCACGCCGCGAGGACTTGGCCATGATCATGGACTCGTACTCGCTAACAGCGCACACCTGCTCTGCGCACCCGGGCCGTACTCAACACGCCCGGGCAATCAATCTAGGCCGAGCATAGTCCACAAAACCGATAATGTCACAAGTATATAAGTAACTCTCCGGCGTATCCGAGCATAAGCCATCAGTTACCTAAAACAATCGAAAAATATTCTAAGTATGGAGGAAATACCTCGTCATACGAGCACAACAGGAAAGTTATCAATACACGAGCATACAACGATAACACCGAAGGTGCAGATAAACAGATATTAGCAAGCAAAGTTATAAAACATTAAAATTGCCGACCAACGTGGTCGACGATGTCCAAAGGTTACAATCAAAATGTCGGGCACGCAGGCCCCAAATATACCGGGCATAAGCCCCAAAAATCCTAAAGATAAAAAAACGGCGCGCAGGCCAAGAAGACAAAGGCACGCAGGCCCCAAACAAGCTCAATCGTCTTCAGGTGTGCCGGGGATCAGCCGACCATCCTCAATCCGGCTCGACACTCCAACGTTGTCCATTTTTAGATCCGGATTCAAGAGTTTCAACTGTTGAACGGCGCAGTTGAACCCCGCTTCAGCCATATCGGCAAGCTCGATCTTTAGGTCGTCGATCTTCTCGACGAACTCCACCCGTGATTTCAACACCGCCACGTCGGCAGATTCCTCCGGCGTCGGCTCCCAACTCTGCTCGAGTTCGGCAACCTTTTTCTTCTCCCTCTCTAACTCCTCATCCTTCTCGGTGACCTTTCTCTTCTCACCCTCCAACTCATCATCCTTCAGCTTCAGAAGATCCTCCATCCTCTTCTTCGTCTTCTCCCGAAGAGCCTTTTGCCTGACAACTTCCTCTTCGGCAATCCGCTTCTCGTCCTCCACCTTCTTCAAAGCATCAGCAGAAACGCCACCCCCCTGAGCAAATAGTTGGGCCATGCCAATGACCCTCATAACGGCAGCACTGTCGCCGGCCAACTGCTTTTGACGAGCAGAAGAGGACATCCCCTCCACTCGACGGACCTCGTCCGGGGAGACAGACAAAGGGAACTTCTCGAAAAACAAGCCCTCATTGAAGCAAGGGGGGAGAACAAATCCGCGCTCAGATCCTGGAGCCGACATTTCATCTCGTTGCGTCTCCGTTCGACGCGGCCTCTTCGGCGTCCCGCCTTCCGGGATTACCAGGGGGGAGCCTGCAGATCCAGAGTGGTCACCCGAGGTCGTTCCCCGGTTCTTGTTCTTCAACGCCCGGAGTCTTTTTCGGTCCTGGGTTGCTTTCAGAACTTTGTCTTCCTTCAAGGGCATAGCATCTGAAACAAAACAAACAGGTTAGCGCCGAGCATCAACCAACAAAACAAAACAAACAGGTTAGCGCCGAACAGCAATCAACAAACAAAACAAAATAGACTAAAAGTCCACCTAACAACGCTTTCATGTCCGCCGTCGTCCGGCACATCAAAAGAGCCCGGGTATTGATGGCTCTAGCTTCGGTCATCGGGACCCCATCCTCGTCACAGATAGGTTCCCCGGTCCTCGATACCCACGAACTAAGGGTGAAACTATCCACCCACTGGCAAAGACGAAGGTACGATGCTGCATCTTGCTCGTCCAAGTCCCCGTCTTCCCGAGCATAATGTTTGGGGGGAAAATTGAAGTGGGCCTTCCACCAAACAAAGGGGAACACGCTGCAGAGTCTGGTCTGAACATTCCCTTCCTCGTCCCTCTCCGGGGCCCCGTCCTCGCCACGTACTGTCACCATTTTCGACAGCGAGGTGTAGGCTGCCCGGCTGTGCAGACGGATGACGTAATACCGGTCTTTGAAGTCCTTAACCGAGTCAACAAACATTTTGAAGAGCTTACGATCGGCGTTCTTGAAGGAAACCCAGCCATACCGCCCGTCGGCCACCTTCCGTTGGACTCTGAAACACCGACAGAACAGGTCGGTCGTGGCCCCGATGCCCAGATACTCACAGACAATTTCGAAGGCTCGCATAAAAGCAAAGGCGTTCGGATGTAGTTGAGACGGCGCCAATGCAAGCCGAGCCAGAAGCGAAACCTGGAAGCTGGTGAACGGCAGACGAAATCCGAGCTCCCGAAAAACATACTCGTACATGGCGAAACTATCTCCATGAAAGTGAGAGCAAATGCGCTCGTCGGCGGACGGGCACACCACCTGAAAGTTCAGTTCATCGCTCGGCCCTCGTTCTTCAACTTCACGGAACGCACCGGACAGCGTCTCGGTGTATCGCGATACCTCCACTTGGGGCTCTTCGGCCACCCAATCTAGGTCCACCTCGAAGTCATATTCAAAAAGCGGAGTTAAATGACTCTCCTCATCAGATCCCGAGAGCACCCCTTCCTCGTCGCCCTCTTCTATCCTGGTAAGGTGCGAACTCTCAACCTCCACTACCTCGACTTCAGAGCTGCTCGCGGTCGTGGTATACGAACCACCCCACGAGCTAGAACTAGAACTGGACCCCGAGCTGGATCCCGAGCCTGATTCACCTGCACGCAGAAGGAAATAGTGAATTCGATGATCATCAAATCCACCCTTCCACCGCGAGGCAAGTGAAAGGGTGAAACGGCGAGCAATAAAGCCACCGACCAAACCCCCTCGAAGAATTCGTTGATCCTCGGCCAAGGTCTTCGCCCGAGAAAAGACTAACTTAACGAATGAAACACGAATGCTCGGATCTAGCCCGACAAGGCATGAAGAACCCTAGAGCACATCAGGCATAATTATGAATAAGCCGGCCGACAACCCAACGTTGCCGGCCAGTATATGAATTTGACGGGCTAGAGGGTAAAGAGGTCGAACAGAATCAGTAAAAGTACAACCTCTACGTTGACATCCCCCAGGCATCGCATGAATAACCCGAGGATAAAGTCAGGTTCTTGCATCTGTTTGCCGACTTAGACGGCAAAAACAGCAGAATCACTACGTAGATCCTCAATAAAGTTAAACAAAAGACATTCTAAACCAGAAAGAAAACTCAAACGCACCTGATTGAGACATGATCTCAGAGAAACTCGATTGCTGAAGAAACGCTGGCAGAAGCGGAGTTGGCAGACTGACCTGGATGCCGAGCATACAACGGGGAGCAGAAAAATTCCCAAATGAGGGATTTTACTCCCTTTTATAGGGGGTTTTGCCCGGAATACGAAACGTCACGTCGGCTGACACAGGTCCCCTAGGCGCCGCCTCCTACCCCTAGGCAATCATTACACTGCCACGTCAGCGCGTGCCTTCCACGCGCGACCTTCCGACTTTCTCCTCGAGGTAACGCTGCTCGGGGTGGCCGGCCAGCAGAAGTAAAACTCGAAGCTCCTTCCTCGGAACTCCGACTTGGGGGGCTCCTGTTCTGGGCTGGGCCAAGATTTGGCCCAACCTAGTGTCAGCCCATTAGGCTTAAAGGCCCAAACCAACCTAAGCTACTGGCGGACGATGCTCGTCTAGGCATTGCCCGGCGCCACTCTCCGTCTTCTAGCTGGTGCTCGGCACAGTGCTCTCCACGAGCAGGATCTAACGGCCGAGGACCCTGCTCCGTGCAGTGGTCTCCCCGCGAGCATCTAACTGCCGAGGACCCTGCTCCGCGCAGTGGTCCTTCACACCCAATCCTCCGAATACTACGGAGTCCACGTGGCCCCTATAAGACCGCGTCTCCCTTGGATTCCGGAGCGGTTAACCAGGACAGAGGGCATCACGCACCTCCGATATTTCCGCCTAGGAAACCTGGCAGTCTCCTAGTTGGGCTTGGAAATCCAGTCCACTAGCGTGATCATGGCCCAGCGCTGGGGGCTATAAATACCCTCTCTCAGTAGAGGGTCAGGTATTCAATTCTTACTCACTCTTAGCTAGTACTTGCGCTCCTTTGCTCGTCAACTTACTTTGGCATTGGAGTACCTTGCAGGCACACCCCCCCTTTCTCCTTCCTAGAAGATCCAGTCCGAGCAGCCTACGACGATTCTTCTGATCAGGTACGATCAGATAGTTTATACAAAGTTTAATTGTTGTCTGAGAAAAATTATTCTGCCACCAAATTCAACGGTGTCTAATCACATAAAAGAGAGAAATTATTCTGCCATCTTAAATTTTGCCCGTCACTCTCATGAAGAAGTATTTTTACATTAATATTCTTTGGGAAGAGTTCAATGAGTCGAGTTAAACTTGCTTCGGTTCGACTCGGTAAATATTGGTTTAGTTCAAAATTTAATTCAAATTTGATTTAAATTTTTTTAAATTTAAATTCGACTCGTAAGTTCACGAACAACTCGATTTAAGTTGTTTGATTTATGTCATTAGATTCACCTAGTTTGCTTTATGGATTTATAACACTTTTTTTTTAATTTTAATTTTTAAAAAATGTTTGATAATCAAGATAAATATTTTGTCTAATCATAATTTTAAGTTAAAGGCTATAATTAGACAATACATTTTTACTTAATTAACCATTAAATTAGATTCAATTTTAAAGTTATGATTAGACAAAACATTTATCTTAATTATCAAATATTTTTTAAAAATTAGTAAGTTATATGGAAATATGAAAATTTAATAACGACCATTGGATTTATATTTAGTGATTATTTTTAAATTTTAATTAATTATTACTCATGAATCTAACTAGTCGAATTATATATAGTTCAAGTTCAATTTATTTTATTAACAAACTTAATTTTTTTTTCATATTCAACTCATTTGCTTCATAAATCAATTGTAATGATTTAGTTTCAAAATATATTCGAGTTGGTTCGGTTCATTCCAAATCCTATTTGTGAATTTAACATTTAAAAAAAGAATCGTGTTTTTATCATATTTTAAGAATTTTATGAAATCTTACCCTTTTTTTTACTGAATTATTTAGGATCTTTTATCGGATTTTTGAAAATAGATGTAAATAGTATATTTTTTTACGTTTATTCAAGAAAAAGATGTGAAATATCACACACACACAAATATAAATATATATATATATATATATATATATATATATATATATATATATATATATATATATATATATATATATATATATATATATATATATATATATATATATATATATATATATATATCATAAATCAGTGATTTTATACTGAATTTTATAAAAAAATAATGTAAAATCATACTTTTTACACCAGTAGTTTTTAAAAATCCGGTATAAAGTCATAGATTTCTGAAAAAATATATGATATTTTATCGTTTTTTTAAATATGCCGGAAAACTATAAATGTATAAGATTTTTTTAGAAAATTCAATAATCTTAAAGTTCCTTTTTTTGCCTCTCAAATATGAAATACCAAATTTTAAAAAAAATTTAAAATTTGCAAAACATATCGAATTTATTAAATAATTTTAGATGTGTTATATTCATTTTTTTTTAAATTAGTAAAAATACATATTATATTTTTTAAAATACATTACTAGAATTTTTTATTAGTATAGAAAAATTTATTTGTATTGCCGGATTTTTCGTTGGTACTGGTTAGCTAAAATTTTGTCTAGAGGGGTATTAATGAAAATTGGAGGAGTGCCAAATTAAATTTAAGGTGGCAGAATCAATTCTCCATAAAAGGATGTTAGCTCATTTGGCCTAAAATGAGAAGTGGCCCATAAGTCACTAATGTCATATGTGAAGGTTGAAGATTGCTCTGTCCCTTATATCTTTCTATTGGAAATATACTGTTTAACTTTGAAATTTAAAAACTCTAGTGATTTTAGGATATTAAAGTATCATATTATAATTTATTAATAATATTCATTTTTATTAAAAATATTGAGTATTAGGAAGATTCTAAAGTTCCACATTAGTTGAAGATGGAGAATTGAAAGAGTATATGTAGAGGGACACTCTCCACCTTACCAAACGATTTTGTAAGAATGAGTTAGGTCAAACTCTAATATGATATAAGAGCCTATCGATCGGACCATGGGCTGCCCACCGATAATATCTACGCACTAAGTCCAAAAGAGTGCTGGACGTGAGGTGGTGTATTAGGAAGATCCTAAAGCCTCATATTAGTTAGAGATAGATCATTGAAAGAGTATATAGAGGGACACTCTTAACCATAGTTTTAAAAACCGGACCGGACCGGACCGGCCGGTCGGACCGGGAACCGGTCAGGTAACCGGTCTGGTTCAATAGTTGGATCGGAAATGTCATTGAAACGGTGCGAACCGGTCAAAACCGGTGTAAACCGGGAAAACCGGAAAAACCGGCGGTTTTTCTGAACCGGCGGTTTAAATGCATTTTTTTATTTTTCTATTTTTTTTTATTTTAAAAAATTAAAACGACGTCATTTTAATTATTTTAATGGAAAATTAAAATAAATAAAATAAAAATAAAAAATAAAATAAATAAAATAAAAATTAAAAAAAATATATTACATATACGGTTGGTTTTGTTATCGATGATTTTGCTCTTGAAGAAGGAGATCCCAACATTGAAACAATTTTTCCTTTCTTGAAATTAAATTTAGTAAACAATGAAATTATTTTGTTATAAATTATTCAATTATATTATATTGCAATTAAACTTTGTTTGCAATTAAACATTGTAATTTTGTACTATTTTATTATGTGTGATACCTATGTTTAAAATTTGAATTTAAATTTTGAACTTGTGATATGATATTTTAAAAAAATTTAAGTGCTAGTTATATTTTGTAGAGACTGAATCATCTGGTTCAACAAATTTTATACCTATATATTTTTGTTATAACGACGGGTCTATTCAACCGAGTTATCCGGTTTAACCCGGTTTAGTCATGCGGTTCGACCAGTGACCCAGTGGTTCGACCAATAAACCAGTGACCCAGTACCTTCACCGGTTTGATCTCCGGTCCGGTTTTTAAAACACTGCTCTTAACCTTACCAACCGATTTTATAAGGATGAATTAGGACAAACTCTAATATTGAGTAACCATTTTCGTGTACTCACGCAAAAAATGTTAAGATAATGTTTTCCTTTTAATTTTAAATTTAATTTAAACTAGGGGTTAGATACTTGATCTACTCGAAACGTTGGATAAAGCATAATCAATTTTAACCAACCTTTTTATATAAAGCTCTTCAAGTGCTAACACAGAGTATTCTCATTTTCACACTTACACTATTTCAAATTTATTTATTAATTTTATCGTTAAGATATTAAATTTGCAGGTTTATCTCACTCTATTATATTAGAAATTTGTTCTACCGCGTCTTGAGCCCTAATGACTCATCTTATCAACTATGGTTTCCAACACATACTTATCTTACTTGTGTTGGTTTGTTTATTCTTCTCTTGAAGGAACCCAATCATTTTTAATGTGTTTTTTTTCATTAATTCTGGATTGTATATTGATAATTCAATTTTCCCATTGGAATCATGAACTCTATTGCATCAACCTCTCTCTTGGTTGACAGTTGAAATGTGACTGTTCCATTAACTCATTTATTACATGCAACGATACACCATTATTACAATAAATGGTTTTTTTCCATCTTCATTTAATTTTTAACAATAGGTTTATTTCACTACATTCAAATTGCATGGACACTATTAGAGAAATAGTCTTTATAGCAACTCATTGATGAATAATCACATGGACTACATAAGCTTTAAATTGAAACATGGAAACATCTAGTTTGTCCTAATCTAATTAAACAGTACTATAGTTATTGAACCTTTCTAATTGCTAGTACATGACAATTGACAAGACCACAGTGTGAGATACTCATCTTAAACCCTGCATAGCAGAGTTGCTTTAAATGTTAATTAGTGAAGTGGTTGAATCATAACTATTAGGCATATAAAATGTCCTTTTACTTAATGAAGGTAAATTATAACTTAGAACCTTTATATAAACAAAATATCATGGTGAGGTATAAATGTTAAATGTGTATGTTGAACATTGTGTACTTAGATCATGTACAAAGCCAGGCCTTACATATTTGTTAAAAGTTTTGGGTTGGTATAAATTTAGTTTAGTGGAGATGTAGTATCTAAGAGAGGATCATTTTGTAAAATTTAAGTATGATCTAATATAGAAAATTAGGGCAGACTTTTTTTGAAAATGTGGTATTATCTTAATTGTATTTTTGTTTTTCTTTTAAATTAATTTTTGAATTTTGATATCTCTATTTCTAAATCTTAATTGCACTGCAACATGTTGGACATGCGAAAGCGGACAATAAGATTATAGACTAAAATTCGGTATCGATTACGCGAAAGCAAATGGTTCCTTAAAAATTAATTATTTTTCTACAAGAAAATATTGTCCCACTTTAATTATAATTAAGGACTTCACGGGCACTAACAGTCGATGAAATTCATATTTTGGTCTCCCGTTTCATAATTATTTCAAAACAACTTATTTCCCTTTTCTTGCAAACGAATAACACTTATTTGTCGCCTTAGATAAACAACATAACAATAAAATACGGTACTTGACATTGATCTCTATGAGATCAATAACTATTTATACTATAATTGATATTTCAGTGCACTTGCGCACCTATCAATTTTTCAAAAATTACTGAATTTGAACTATCAAATATTTTAAAATCCTATGACTTTTTATTGGATTTTTCAAATACAGTACTGGACTTTTTAAAATAGTATGAGTTTTACCAGATTTTTTTAAAAAAAGTTTGAGCATATACCAAAATTTTTAAAAAAACTATGATTTTTATCAGATTTTTCAAAAATCTGAGTTTTTACTGAGTTTTTTAAAAAAATCTACGATTTTTTATCAGATTTTTCAAAAAATAATTTTTATCAGATTTTAAAAAAACTATGAATTTTTATTATTTTTCAATTGTTATATTGGATCGTTTTTTTTTTTTTAATAAAGACATTTTGGAAAATATACAAATATGTGGGGTGCCAGGTCTGATTTTAGAGGTAGTAGGATAAAATCTCTATCTACTAACACTTAGGGCCCACTTTACTGTTTCTATGTTACAGCCCATTTATTAAAAGCCAAAAAATTGTTGAAATATTTTTGATATACTCTAACTTCTAATATCCCAACCCCTCTCATTTTCACAAAATTTCAGTTTTGCGATCATTTAACTTTCTGGAATTACTTACTCTTTTGATCAATTTTTAAAATACTTTTAATAACAATACATTCGATTTTACAAATTTTTGAAACTCAAATTTCATTTTAAAAACTTCAAAAGTCGAATCTTTTGAAATACAAAAAATAGATGACTTAAATTTTAAGTTTTATTTTTTAAGAATTAGTCTCCGTAGTTGATATTTTATAAAAGAAAATATAAAAAATATTTTTAAAGAACTTAAAATTTGAATTGTTTTCTTCAAAATTTTTATTAAAAAAAATCAATTATAAGAATTAAAATCATATTTTAGAAATTCGGAAAAAATATAAAATTTGAATACTTCAAACTAATGTTCTTTTGTTATTTCAAACAATACACAAAACTTTATACTTTCACAATTGAATATTGATTTTGATGACATGAACTTTTTTGGTTTACATGAAAAGAGTGAATAAAGATTAGAGAGTACTTGCAAACACTACGTTGTCCAGTCCAGTAAGTGAGATGTTTTAGTCTTTGGTCATGAGTAAGGATCCACTCCATTTCTTACACTCCATTTCTTTTTTATTATTATAGTTTTTTGTGTATATTACACGTACTTCTAAGAGATATGACACATATTTATTTTTTATTTAATTTTATGCACACAAAACTATAGTAATGAAAAATAAATGGAGGATAAGAAATGGAGTGGATCCCTACTCTTTAGTCATGGAGTTCAAAGGGAGAATGCCTTAGTGGTGTTTGAAAACGAGATATGTGTCTCTAGTGGATTCGGGTCCTATGACAAAGGGAAAATTCCGCTCGATCCTTTTCATTGGACATTGCGAATTTTTTCGTTTACCCACATTCATCCCCCACTTGTCCTTGGTGACCATTGTTGCATTTGAAGACTGAAATTATCCCCTCCAAACTCTCTTAGTCTATTTTTTTGTTCCATCGTCTTCTAGTGCATGTTCGTCTAATCATATTAATTAAGCATATATAGCACTCAATTTTCCTTGTCACTAACACAATGTACTATACATATATTGAACATGAAAGTTGAATGGTCATTGAATCTCAAACTATGTACATACACTACTACAAAGTACAAATAATATATTGTGAGAAAGCTTTCACCTCATACATTAAAAAACTAAGGTATAATGCTAAGGCGTGCGATGTTTTATTTTAAAAATAAATAAAAACCACTTATTCTTTTAGTTTTTAATATAACAGAGGGAAAAATAATTTAGGACATGCTTCAAATCTCAGTTATTGTAATTTATGTTTTTATTTCTTAAACAAAATAATATATCCCTTTGGTTTCCGTAATAACCGAAAGATAGAATAATAAGATTTTACTATAACATCACTCGTTTAAAAGATTTGACCGTAATCCTAACTAATATATAGTCGTCCCAAACTTGTATGCATCATTCTTTGAGATGAATTGTAAGATAGAAAAAATCTTCAATGCTCTGTGTTCTTCTATCTTGAACAAAACATTTTTTTTGCCCTTGCAACCTATCTTACATTATGTTGTTGTTGTTGTTGTATTTTTGGATCAACCTTCTTATGTTGTCAATCAAACAAAACAATATTGCTTTCATCGTTTGACAATATTGAAAATTTTATTCCTAAATATTGTATAAATTGCACACACAAAATGGTGAATGGTAACAAAATTTAAATTGAAACATGACATGTTACTTTCAATTCTTTATCATTCACAATTTTTTTCCTTGAAACTTATTACCTCAGTTTTTTTTACTAAAATCAAGGGGTTTTGTTATTTTATTTTATTTTATATTTAAAAAATAAAATACTTTTCTTCTCGGTTTTTTAACAAAACCGAGGTGTCTTGTTACACAACTATAGTAACTAATCTCTATCATACATTCATAAAGGAATAACACTCAGGATATTACCAAGACATCTATCCATAACAAACTATTACATCCACCACTATATATTATATTCTCTTTCTTGTGAATGTATTTGCTCAAGATGATGAAATATTTGCTTCAAGTTAAAGAAGGTAGGAAAAGTTCTTTACGATGAATTGCAAGTGCAGAACAAATATCTTTGTTTCAAGTTAAACAAAGAAGGGAGATCAATCTTCAATAACTTATTAGAAGTTGGATGCATACAAGATATGCAACAAAATCTGGATTTGTTGTTCTTGTAACACCCCATAAATTCCTTTATTTAATTTAATTAATTTTTTTATTTAAATAATAGAATTAATTGAATTATTTGAGAAATATGGATTGATGAGGCTAATGGGCCAGTGTCGCAAGTAGCAATTGGGGGGTGTGTCAATTGCAAAGCCTTTTACTAAAACAAGGTTATATTTTTCATAAAATAGAAAAGAGGAGGATTTTGTGAAAAGAGAACCAAAAAGGAGAAGGAAAAGAGCTGAACGTGAAATTGGGAGAAGAGCAAGTGTGAAGAGCAAGGGTATCCAAGAATTCGACATCGAGGTAAGGGGGGATTCTTCTCATTAACCTCTATTATGGGTTGTATGAATGATTCAATAGAGTTCGTATGTTAGGATTCCGAATTGGATTGTATGTCGGGTTTGGGGCTTTGGGGTTTATAGAACTTTGATTCAATTTAGGTTGTGAATGATGATTGGTGATGAATAATGATGTTAAACATGATTAGAAGTATGTGTAAACGTGCAATTTATGTCGTATGTGTGGTTTATTTTTTCTGAAATTCGTACTGGTATGATTTGAGAACATTTGGGAGGTATAGAATGCTGTTTTCTACAGGTTGGGGTTTCTGAAATCGCCGGTTCGCGCCGCGTGCACAGGGTTGGCGCCGCGAACAGGTGGGCAGAAGGTCAGGATGTTTTGATACGCACAGGTCGCGCCGCGAAGGCGTAACTTTTTCCTCGCTTCGCGCCGCGTGTAGATGTTTGCGCCGCGAACAGCTTTGCAGAGAGCCAAGGATTTTTGGAACACTCAGTTCGCGCCGCGAACCAAGCTTGGCGCCGCGTGCTGTTGCTGTTTAGAATTCTTTTTTTTTAAAGTTTAACGATGTATAACTTTTTAACTGTTAGTCCGTTTGATGTGCCGTTTCGAGCACAGTGAAGCTAATTAAGCGATTTATGCAATAAAATAGTGTTTTGAGTGGTGACTCGAATTTAATTTAAAACACTTGATTTAATTGGTTGTGGTGGCTTATATTGTTATTGCATCGGTTGATGATTATGATTGTTCAGTTGTTTGGTGTTGATGATTAGCATGCGGTATGTGATGCATGCATTTCATAATCATATTGTGGGCTGTATCCCTTATGGTGGTGGGACAGCGGTAGCTAATTCCCATTGTGTGGAATTGGTGAGAGAAGTAGCCGAATCTTTATGGTGGTGGATCGGTGAGATGGGTTATCCCATGTTTGGTACCACATGCATTTAGTTGTATTGCATTAGGTTGTTGTGTATAATTGTAACATGAATGGAAGTTGTCCAATGTTATAATTTGTGTGTATTTTGGTATGAATGACTGTAATTGACGAATGTTGCTATATTATCTGAATATAATTGATTTGGGTGAATAATGTATGGATGAAGTTGTATTGTTTATATTCCTATAACATTTGTTAATGCGAATGAAACTCACCCTTACTGTTGTTATTTTTCAGATTGAGGAGTAGCTTGTGTACTTGGTGAGGATTAGCTCGTCAAGTAGTTCGTTAGAGTCAGTTGGGTCTGTGTCATGCTCTGGTCGTGTAACACCGGGAACGTTATTTTAGAATTGGCTGATAAACTTCTGTTTTGTTTATGGTTGATGGTTGAATTATGAGTCTTCGACTCCAGATGTTTGATTATTCAGTTGTTAAGAATATTCCACTGTGTTAACATGCTACCTGAATAATTTGTGGTTTATTGTTCCTTTATGGCATGACATGAATATTTGTTTATTTTGTTGGCGTTGTAATACCCTTCTTCATGTTTTACTCTGATTTTAATGTTAATTTTCTGCGGGGTTTAGAAGGGTGTTACAATAGTGGTATCAGAGCATAGTCGGTCGTTGAGTCAGAGTCTTAGTGTCGGTTAATCCTTCGTATACGATTAGTGTAAGGTTGATGTTGCACCCCAAAATTTGCCCTCTTTATTGGAGCTATAAGTTAATGATGACGTTTATTTCGCCATCCAAAAATGGAAGAAAAATAATAAAGAGTTTTCATGTGTTAAGGAAGTAAAGTGTGAAAAATGGTTTAAAACCGTGAAAGTACGAGAAAATTCATAAATACTATTTGGAAGGTGATACGAGTTAAGTTCCCGCGTTATCCCCATTGTTTCGACAAGATCTACAACTTTTGTGTTCGGCTCGGGAGCCAATTCTTTAAGGAAGGTCTTCAAATTGGCAAATTACTTGAGGTTTTTGCAGTGAGAAATAGTGCTGAATGTAGGGTTTTGCGCCTCGGAAAATTCATATCTCCTAATCCGCTCGCCGGATTCGCTTGAAAATTTAACTGGAGCTCCGTGGCATCATTACCAAGATTTCATATGTTCGGACCGAAGGCCAATTATGCATGGAAAATTCCCAGAATTTTAAGGATCGTCGTGTTGTTTCGGTAAAAAGTGTGTTTTCGAGCATGTCGCGCCGAGTTCGAAAATTCATAACTTCTTCGATTTTTATCGTATGAAGTCCATTCCGGCGGCATTCTCTCAGAAATTTCGTTAGCTTCGATTCTTCGTCACACATGCCTGTTCAGATTCTGAGCCGAAGATAAGGTTTTATCGAGTTCTTTGAGCGGTACTCACAAAATTTCGCACAGTCGCGCCAGATGAATCGACGTTTCTCGTCATTCAAACAGGCGTAATTTCTTCATCGCTTATCGGATCAATACGATTCTCGCGGTGACGATTCACGAATTTGGTCATCTTCACAGTGGCATCGGTTTCGTTCCGAAATTCAGAGCCGAACCGAGTTTCCTTAAAAAACGAGCCAAAATAAGAGAATTAAGGGCGTTTTGACATTTCACTATGTTCGCTATATAAGTCATTTTTCTTCACAAATTCTCATAACTGGACTTCACCCAAAAAGATCAAAAACACTTTCTCTCAATTCTCTCTCAATTCTCTTGAATCAAAACCACAAATTACATAAAAATTTTCATCGATATTCATCAATTTTCTTCAAGATCAAGAACAACATGGATTGAAAATAAAAGTTCGGAGTTCGAATTTCTTCTCCTACCTCCCAAGCTTGCGCGCCACTCTCCTCTTCCCTTGGGATTTGCTTTTCGACTTCGCTTTCGTGATCGCGTCGTGTCGTGTCCGTGTTCGCGCGTCGATTTAGATCTCCATCCGGTAAGCTTTCGGATCTTGAATTAAGTGCTTAATTGTTGATTGTTATGTGGATTCGGATCTAAATTCATAATTCGTCGTTGATTAATGTTGATTGATGATGATTGATCGGTGAATTTGCATGTGGATTGATAGAATTGATAGTGATTTGATAAGATCTAATAATGGTTGTATGTGATTAATGATCATTGTTGGTGAATTGTGACATTCGCGCTTCGGATCCGTGATTTTGTTGATGATTGTGTGTGCTTAATTGTTAAAATTCATGTAGATGACTTGTGTCGCACCCAAGGTGTTTGTACAAATGCATGTGGTGAATTTTTGCTTGATAATGTGCCTTGCTTGATGCTTAAGTCATGATTTGAATATGTTGTGTAGCTTAATCACTATTGCATGTGCAAATACTTGTTACCATTGTTGCATTTATGTAATTGTTGGTTGATCGCGACTTTACGTGTCTATAAATCTGATAACTGCAAGTGCACAGTCGTGTCGTGTAGTTTTAAAAGATATCGAATCCACAGGGACTATGAATCGATCTACCGTTATCTAAGGTTACTATGTAAAGCTAGGAGTACTAAAATTTCGATTGTTCCTAAGGGAAAGTGATTGTGAGAAAATAAAGAATAATAATAAAAGACAGGTATCAGTATGTATTTCGTTTAACTAGAGGTAATCCGAAGGTTCATTGGCTTTTGCATAATTAAATTAAAAATCTTTACTAATTCCGATTGATTAAAAATCCTCGTCTCAAACTTTCGCTCTGTTGATTCAGACTACTATCCTAATCCTAATGTACGCTTTCGCCATCCCATTAGATTTTAGAAGAGCTTTTTGGAAACAATGTAATTAATAAAATGCCTATTTTACGAGGTTGTTATCTATTTAAATCTCCTAATCTCAAACTTTCGCTCTGTTGACTCGGAGCAAGCTAATACCCCTAACGTACGCTTTCGCCATCCCGCTCGAGTGTAAGAACAATTTTTGAAAATAAATAAGTTCCAATTAGTTTTAATACGCTTTCGCCATCCTTAAAACTAATGTCCTATGTCTACTATCCAGTTAAAGATCTCAAACTTTCGCTTTATTGATTTTAACCTTTGACCGTCCTAATCCCTCAAACTTTCGCTCTATTGGTTTTAAGACTTACTAATTAAACTAGACATATAAACCAAAAATAAGTGATAATTAATAAAACATAATTTAAGCCAATTTATTTCGGATCCCTACGGTTAACTTACTTTACATACCGACACCTTTAGTATTTTAGCCAGACATATTAATATGATTAAGCATACATAAATCGGTTCGGTTCATAATAATAAGCATATTAAATGGCATATAATATATCATGCAAATAAATAATATAAATAAGGCGGTAAATAAAAACCTGAATTAAAATAAATCTGAATTGAATTGAATCTTGAAGTACTCGAACTTCCACCACAGGTTGGCTGGATCGTTCTTCGGAATTTAAATGGCAGAAAATAAAAACAAGGAAATAAAGCGATAAATCTAACGTAAGGCTAGATCTATGAAAAGTTCACAACAATTTCCAGTGTAGAAATCGTTGTGAGAAAATAAACGGTTAAATGAAAACAGAATAAGGAAAAGCAGTTCGCGGTACAATTTCGGCAGCACTTCGTTGGCAGGAAATCGGACAGTTTGGACTGAAGTGACTGCC
This sequence comes from Vicia villosa, assembly GCF_029867415.1. NCBI lineage: Eukaryota > Viridiplantae > Streptophyta > Magnoliopsida > Fabales > Fabaceae > Vicia > Vicia villosa. The sequence goes on along the minus strand of NC_081181.1, from coordinate 90,053,152 downwards.
TCTATTTATAGGTGAGGCTTTGCAGTTGCTTTGCGTGAAAAACGGAACTTTTTGCAGACCGGGACTTGGAGACGTGCGTCTCCGATTCTTCAGGGAGTGGCCTTGACTGACTTGAGACGTGCGTCTCAAGTGGAGATTCTTTAGGGAGGTGGAGACGTGCGTCTCCCCTTTGCTGAGGTGGCAGAGACGCGCGTCTCTGCTTACTAGCGTGGCCTGGGTTGCTTCCTTCGTGGGCTGGATTGCTCTTTTGGGCCTTTTGGGTCCTAATTGCACCCCTCTTTCGTTTCAGCACCCCTTTTCGTCTTTTAAGCATAAATATTGGTCATTTAAGCTCGATTTTCTTTCCTTTTCGCAAATAGTCGTAATCGAAGTGTAAAACCTGAAACAAAGCAAATACACGCGTAATATCATAATAAATTGACATAATAAACGGAAAATGCTATAAATATCTATGGATTTTAGGCTAAATATACGATATAAAATCG